>NW_023602073.1:115933911-116223434 GCF_014898055.3 Talpa occidentalis | reverse complement strand
TCTAAGATGGCTGTAGCTTATAAGAAAAGGGATGACATGGAGCTTGGTGACACGGCCACCAGTATAAGAAAATTGTGTGCTCTGTGAACCCAATTCTTCCTGAGTATTAAAGAGAGTCTTGAACACAGATTTCAGGTGAAATCACATGATGATTTCATGTTCACATCCAGTCAAAAGTGTCTTAGCAAACTGTATATAGCAAATATTTAGACTTCACTGTTGTACTCTCTCAGATTGATATGTTGATTTGCAGTACATAATTTACTCATGAAAAATTTTGAAAACCTCATATGATTGGGACTAATCATGAGAAAAAAGTCATTGAATCCCATACCATAGAACTTAAATCACACAGGAAGATAGGTATTATAAGCAAATCTATATAACTAGTAACTATTTTAATTGTGTAAAGGAAAACTGCAACTATGATATCTACATAGATAGAATAAGAGGATCTGCTCTGTCAAAAGTGATAGGCAACTTTCTGAAAAAATGCTACATGAAAACTGCCAAATAATATATATGAGTAAACAAAAGTAAATGAGGTGAAAGCAAATTGTAAGTCAAGGAAAGAATGCAAATCCCTCTAACAGTGAAGGGCATCACACCTTAGGAAAGCTAAGGGCAATGTTAAAGAGCATGGTAGAAGTGAGGAAAGATTAAGATTGAAATGAGCCACACTGTGCAAGTCTGCAGATTATGTTAATATAGAGATTTTTGGGCCTCCCCAGGTGGTTCAAGGGGTTAAGCACAGCTCTGTGAAGCTGTCCCCAGCCTCTGTAGCATGAGTTGGATCCTGGCCAGCCAGGGAACTACCAACATGGCTCAGCAGACCTCTCCTGTCTTGCCCACTGCTCTCCTCAGCAGTGTATTTCAGTTAGTCTGACTGTTCTGTTCCCCATTCTGGTGAATCCTCTCACGCCCTGCATCTCTGGCCTGAACCCTCGTTCTTGTATGCATAAATATATCTTTAAAAATAGAAATTTCCTTAATTATAAGCATTTTATGAGTTATGAGGAGAGCAATGTGACAGAAGTAGTCCTTTGAGAATATCATTGCCTTTAGTGAGTTCAAAAGTTAATATGGCAAGGCAGAGGCAGACCAGCGAAAATCACGGTTTTTGAACAAGGACGGTGTCATTGGGTTTGCAAGAATACAAGGTTTTTGATATGTTTATGAGGCAAAAAGGAAGGGGATTACATATCAGAAAAATGAAAAAGAGAGAGGTATCAGGATGATTTCTGTGTTTCTCTTCATATACCTCTCCATAAAATGGTATCTTTCATGACGGTGTTTAGGGAACACTGAAACAGAGTGAGACAATAATGAGATAGGTTTTGATATATGGAGTTTAACATGTTTAGAAGCATCCAATTGAAGATATGTGGAAATGTATGCTATATATGTATATGTATATATACACATGTGTGTACATATGCATGTGTATATGTATATACATATGTATATAGCATACATGTTTGGAGTTCATTAAATATATACATATACACACATGTATATATGTAAACATATGCATATGTATATGTATGTAAATAATTTCAATTTGGGTATTCTCTTTATATACAGTATAACTGAAACTTTGTCCATTAAATCTACTGACAGTATCTAGCATAGTAAGCCAAACTGGAGTGGATTAGGGAAAAATGCAATACAAATACAGTAGTGATGATTTGGAGGGGAGAGCAAGGTTTAATACTGGGAAAGGCATGTGTAGGGCTTCAGAGTACCGGCAATGTTCACTTTGATGTCTATGTTGACATCATGAGTGTTCATTCACTTCATAATTGAATATACTGCATACTTGTTTCATGCCTTTTCTGCATGTGTGTTAATTTGAAAATATCTTAGGAATTTTCTTAAAGATTTATTTATTTATGCATACAAGAGCTGGGGTACAGGCCAGAGGTGTGGTGGTGAGAGGACTCACTAGAGACAGAGTGGGGAACAGAACAGGCAGATCGACTGAAGTACACTGCTGAGGCGGGCAGCGGGCGAGACAGGAGAGGTCTGCTGAGCCATGTGGGTAGCTCCCTTGCCAGCCTGGGATTGAACTTGTGCTGAGAGGCTAGGGATAGCTTCACGGTGCTGTGCTCAACCCTTGCACCACCAGGGGGTCCCTATACTTCTATATCATTTCTCTTAATATCTAATAGCTTTTGAGTATATGTGTTCGTGTTCTTAAATATAATGAGTGTATGATCACTACTCAATGTCAAATTATTTCTAGAATTAATTTGATCACTGGGGTCATGATTTTACTTCCCAATCACAAACTCTTCAACGGGCTAGTATCACCTACAGGGTAAGTACTAACATAGTTGGCAAGCCAGACAAAGCCCTTTTGTATTCAACCTGCCTCTCCAGGTGTTTTCTTTGTGACTCTCAAGTACCAGGCACACTGACTTCCAGTTTTCATTGACTATGGACAGCATTTCAAGTTACTGTTGTTTGGAATTTAACCCTGAGGAGGGAATTCTTATGTTTTCTCAGAAACATTTCTTACATTCCTTCTGAATAGGAAGAAATCATTTTTCTTCTTGAAAATTGCTCTCACTGCTACAAGATACTATTAATGTCCCTTTTCTTTGAGCTCTCATTGTACCTAGTGAGTTTGTCTCCAGTTTTCAACACCTCCATGCATTTATTGTGCTAAAATATCATAACAAAATTTGTTTTTTTAACAACTTTAGGAATACTGTTTTGTGGCACCAACAATATTCATACTGATGTGCATCCATACCCCATCCATCTGCAGAAATTGTTTCATGTTGCAAAGCAGTAACTTTGTACCCCCAAAATTAACTCCTTCCAGCTGCTGGCAGCCACCATTCTATTTCCTGTTGCTATGACGATGACTATGCAGAGGCTCATATCAGTGTAATGATTGATTTTTTCCCATTTACACTGACATACTTAAGTTAACATTTTGTTGTCAAGATTCATCCATGCTGTAGCATATGTGAAAATTTCCACCCTCTGAAGGACTGAGTGCTACTCTATAGCATCTAAATATCACATTTTACTGAACCACTCATGTGTGGATAGGCCACATAGATGGCTTCCATTTTCGCAAATCACAACATTCCTGCTATGAAGGTGAGTGTACAAACACCATTTTGAATCCTTCTTTTCAATTCTTGAAAAGAATTCTTCAATTCTAATATCCACAATAGGATTTGAAATTCATATAGTAATAATATTTTTTTTTATTTTTTGAGGAGTCCTAAACTAGTACAGGAGTTTCTATAGAGACTGCGCTATCTTACATTCTCAGTGATAGTGCAAAATGGTTTCTGTTTCTCTACAACTTCTTCAATTTTTGTATTTTCTGCTTTTTGTTTGACTCCTTTACAAAGCATATTAGAGCATAAAAATACACATGGTAGACTTGCAAAGGACAGAGCCTTCATGCCCTCTCCAGTGTTAGTAAGTGCCAGGCAATAGTCAGTACTTTATTCTAAAATAGGCTTACCATCTGATATTTCATCTAACTATAAGCCACTGTGGGTTTCCTGAGGAATTTTAGTAGGTTGAGTCAAAATATCATGTTGGTACATTTGGTGAATTAAATGCTTTTTCAACTTAAAATTTTTCAGTTTATTACGGGTTTCTCATCATGACCTCTTTGTTAAGTCAACAGAGACTTATACATGTTTTGTTCTTCCAATGAAATTGTGAACTCTTAACAAACACATATTATTCTCTTAAATTTCTTAAGCACATTTTCTAAAACACCTAGGACATTATTAAAGGACTGGCTGAATGAATGATGATGAATTGTCTTTATAAAATCAAGGGATAGGGAGTTCTAAGAAAAAGACAATAAAAGCACACACTTTTAGAAAGAATAAGTTATCCTTGTCACACTTGAGATGTAAAATATCTTCAGTTTTCCAAAATGTGATACAGATATTTGGTTGTAGCTCATATATTCCTTATCTATTGAATAGGTTCTTACAATTCTTTCAGGATCTCAGAAGTTCTGTGCGAAAAATCAGCAGATTCGTTGAGAAAGAGCTGAGTGAAGAAGACATAGACACTATTGTGGAACAGTCTACATTTGAAACCATGAAGACTGATCCACTAGTAAATTATGAACAAGTGTTAGGACCCGTCGTTCCAACCAGAACAGAGGGAAAATTCCTGCGCAAAGGTGATGCTCTGGTTTATAGAAGCAGAAATGTTGAAATTTCACTTGCACCCTTGGCCACCACACTAAACAAGGAGTGGTTCCCACACACCTCTCCAAGTACTGCCGGTTGGGCCCTAGAGACAAAGATCCTAACTGTATGTGGTCCTGAAAACTATCACTGGAAACTGAAACAGGACTTCAGTACACAGTCTCAAACTGGAATCTGACAAATAAATAGTAGTTTCCCAACATATAACCCACATGATCCTACACGTTAAAATCTGCCAAGAGGAATTACCTGCAGACAATGGATATATATGACCAGGAGGATGTCAAAATTCCCTAGACTAATGCAGAAATTTATTTCATATGTATTTCGTGTGGGGGAGGCCATTTGGCCTATTATTTCCTCAAGTGTCAAACTTCCTCAGTGTGATGAGCTGATTGATATCTCATAACCTATTCTTTTATGAATTTTATTATTCAACAGTATGCAATTAATTTTCATTGTGCTTTTGTAATTTATGAGTGGTTAAGAAGATATGTTGCTGGGCCTCCCTGGTGGCGCAAGGGGTTAAGCACAGCACTGTAAAGCAATCCGCAGCCTCTGCAGCACGAGTTCAATCCCTAGCCAGGGAGCAGCCCACATGGTGCTGCAGAACTCTCCTATCTTGCCTGCTGCTCCCTCAGCAGTGTATTTCAGCCAGTCTGCCTGTTCTGTTCCCCACTCTGTCTCTGGTGATTCTTCTCACTCCAACACCTCTGGCCTGTACCCCAGCTCTTGTATGCATAAATAAATCTTAAAAAAAAAAAAAAAGACTATATGTTGCTCCTAAAGCTCCTAAAGAATGAAAGTTTTAAACGTTTAATGCACATTATTCTGCAGGAAACATAAACTGTATTTTTGTTTTATTCATTATTTATTTAATATATTGAGAAAATTTATGATGATGTGCACTGGTTAATTCTTAATTGTGTGTGAAGATCTTGTTGAAATTTCTCTAGATATCAACATTTTTAAAAAGCAGTGTTCCTTCTTTTGTTCTATTTTTATCCCATTCATTTCTTAGTGCTCAACAATATCAGCTTTTATGCACTTATAGAGCTTGCTAACTGTTCCAAGAAACTCTTGAAGAAACTCTTATTATTGAAGATGCCAAATTGTTTCTCTCCATTTAAAATTTGGTTGTATGTTGGTTGCAAATATCTGTCATTCCAATCTGCAGCAAAGACAGATCTTGGCACCTTCTGGGACTTTTACTTCATTACTTGAAAATCCGTTCTTCTTTTCACATTTTAAACTGAAGTAATACTTGCCTTTTGCATTTTTGTTGAAAATTCTATTACATGACAGTGGTAATTTGCCCATTATGATCTTTGGAATTTTGTAAGATGTATTTAAACGTAAGAATTGTTCCATAGGTGGTGATTTTGCTTTTCCTGGTAAGATTAAAATAGATGCAGTGTTTGGTAGAAGACTAACCCATAGGGAGTTGAATATAACTATGTTCCCTGTTGCTGCATTCCTCAGCTAGTTTCTTAGCTCATGTATGTGTGAGCAAAAACAAAGTTTCCAACCCATGGAGAACTAATGGTAATTTAGCTTGGTTTGCAGAAGAAATTAAAAGGATTGAAGGAAATTGTTGTCCTGATAATGCTGCTTCTCACAGAGGTGTTGTTCATGTGCTTTTCCCACTAGGTACCATTGGAGACTGGAAAACTCACTTAACTGTGGAACAAAATGAAAGATTTGACAGAATATTCAAAAGTAGGATGAAAGATTTCCCCTTGAAGTTTATCTGGGATATGAATGAAAACTAGAATCAGTGCAAAAGAAGTTCATTCAATCAACTAATACAGAGTGTATTTTAATATACAGATTCATTTGTGCTTCTCTTGCAATCTTAACTATAAATGATCGGTGTTTAAAATGTGATGAAGGGCCTCCCTGGTGGTGCCAGGGGTTAAGAACCGCACTATGAAGCAATCCACAGCCTCTGCAGCACAGAGTCAGATCCCAGGCCAGACAGGGAGCAATCCACATAGGGCAGCAGACCTCTCCTGTGTCACCCGCTGCTTCCCTCAGCATTGTGCTTCAGTTAATCTGCCTGTTCTGTTCCCCGCTCTGTCTTTGGTGAATCCTCTTACTCCCCGCATCTCTGGCCTGTACGCTAGCTCAGTATGCATAAATAAATCGATCTTAAAAATACAAAATAAAATAAAAATAATATAATGTGATGAAAGTAGATGTGATGAATTTGATGAACACTAAAAAACAGAAATTTCAAAATTTAAATTATTTCTGGATTGTCTGCATAGGTAGCCTGCAATGAAAGGGGAAAACAGAAAGTATTGTGCATGGTTTGTAAATGTGTTGAGTTTCCTTTTCTGTGTATTTTTCTATTATTTACACTTTAAAAGTTGGGCGCAATCTTGTTAAGATTATTTTGTTTCTAGAGTTAATATTTAATTTTTTCTTTTAAAATCAATGTCAATATTGAAATAAAATGAAGATTGCATGTGTGAACATATATTTATATATATATATCTGTTTAATAGTTTATTAGGTCACAATGTTGCATTAGAGAACAAAGGATCAAAACAAAATCATTTATCTAGTTCACTAACTTAACAATCTGCATGAAAAAAGATTTACACATAATGTCACTTTTAAACTAATTCTAAATATATTTAATAGCAAAGCAGCTAACTAAAATAATTTGCTATAACTGGAAAATATAAGTGAATCTCTTTGTAATTCTAAAATGGAGGAAAACTTCTAAAGCATAAGTAAACAGAAGTACCATAAAAGATAAAAGTTAGAAAACTGAGAATTATAAAAATATCAATGCACCAACTCCATAACAGCCAACAAAAGGAAGCAACCAAGGTCTATGTACAGTAAAATAGATAATATACAAGAAAACACCATGTGTCAGTAAGGATATGTGAATTATAATTACCTGGATATCTTCTATGAATCGCAGAAACATAATACTCCGTGGGAAAAACGGCAACTCTACTGTATGACATCACATACAATTCAAAAACAGGTAAAATTAATCTATGACTTTAGAAAGAGAGTGGTTATGTGGAGGGGTGATGCAATAATTTCTTTGTTGAAGTGTAGCTACTGCCATGTGTTTGTTTCTTTTGCAGATATATAAAGGCTTCTGTCTATGCTGATCTCTATCTGAATATGACTTGCATTAACTTTACCCCTCCTTTAGTAAGATTTTGATTTTGCTTTCAGTTTGGTCAAGATTTATATTTAGCTCAGCTGTTGAATTTGCTTTCTTAGGTGCTCAAAATTGAGAGTGTGAATCAGAAACTTGTGGAAGAATAACTGGGAAGTTTGTGAAAACAGAACTCCAGGATAAAAAATGTTTTTCCCTGCTCTCCCCATAGCATACCCTTGGCTTTAAATATATATCCAGTGGCATTGATTGCGAATGCTTGCATTCTATGCTTGCCAAAAATCGCCTCCTTTTCAAGTGTACTTCGTCCTCTGCTGCTCTGCTTGATTCTCTCATGCGCTTCTGACTGTACCAGTGCATGTATCAAACAAACATAATGCATGCCTCATTAATAAAATAAAATATATATAATGTGGGTTGATTTCTGCTTCTCAATCTATTCCATTATTTTATATGTTCATCTTTTATTCCAGTGCCACAATGTTTTGACACCTAGAGCTTCTAGAATGCTAAAACTGTGGGATTGTGAAACTTCCTTCCTCTTCTTTTTTGTCAAGATTGCTTGGTCTTTTCATCGTCTTTTGTTATTCTGTATAAATTTTAGTATTATTTGCTCTAATCTTTGAAGAATTCCATTGAAATGTTGATTAGCAATTTCATTGACTCTATCTGTTTCTTTGAGTGAGATGGATGTTTTAATACTATTATTTCTTCCGATAGGAGCAAGGATATCCTTCCACTTCCTTATTCTCCTTTGGTTTCTTTTTAGAAACCAAATATCTTATAATTTTCATTGAATAGGTCTTTCACCTACTTTATAGTTCACTCCTAAGTATTTAATGCTTTTTGATGTTACTATAATGGGAGTTTTCTTGATCTCTTTTTCTTCTATTTTGATTTGTCTATAGGAACACAACAGACACTTGCATATTGCTTTTGAGCCCGTGACTTTGTGAATTATGGATTCCAAGTTTTGTTTTGTTTTCACCAGTCATTCGGGTTGTTGTGTATATGATCATGTCATCTGTTAGCAATGATAGGCTTAATTTTCTCTTTAAATTTGGCTTAATTTTGTATCTTCCTCTTGCTTTATTGCTCTGCTAGGACTTCCAATAATATGTAGAAAAGTAGTGGTGAGCATGAACATTAATGTTTTTGTCTTTGTTCTTTTATTAATTTTTCAATTTTCTTACATTGTTACTCAGTTTTGTAGAGTATTTGATTTCTCCCTCAGATGTAGTCACCAATACTTGCCTTCCCTTGGTCTAGATTCATGTTTTCTCACTTTATTTGAAGAGTTAGAATCACACTAAATTTATTTGCTTGTTTATTTGGTTTTTATTTATCAGTATTTTATTTATTATTTTACTGACCAAGTCAATACTTAAGATCATAAAGCAGAAAAATGTTATAATGCAGGACAAACAAAACATTGCTAGTCATTCATTGTGAGAAGCACAGTATTCAAAAGCTCATATCAGTTCAGCGATGATGTTGATCTTGTCCTGTGTATCAAATGAAGTTTCAAAGTTTCTTCATGATTTTCACTTTCATCTACTCATTAATTTCAATGAATATACCAGGTAGTCATCACGTCACAACATTATTCATTCAGCATTGGGCAACAGTAGATCGGTATTCAACAGTTCAGAAAAAAATCAGTGAAAGCATGTTGGGAGTATAAATTGACCCATTTATAATAAATATGACTAAATTGCACATTTTATAGTATTTTCATATTGTATTTCACATTTTCTATAGTAATACAATTTATAATAAATATATAGATATATCTGTAAGGTCTGGCCAGGGCAGAGATGGGTAGAGATGGGGGGACTTGAAACTGCTACCACCTGCATCCCAGGAGCTGGCTCTGCCCGGTTGCACAAGCCCTGATAAGCAGCTTTGAAAGAACAACCAGTTCTAAGAGAAAAAAACTTCTTTGAAAAGCAACTTCCACTCTGCATTCTCTCCTCCCTCCAAGGCCAGGCCCTGCCCTATAAAAGCTTGCACTTATCCCCAACAGGCACAACTTCTCCTACCCCCACAGGAGTCAGCAGATCTTGCCTGTGAGCACAACACATTTCCTGCCTGTGAGAACCTTAGCCTGGCTCTCATTTTCTTTATTGAGCCAATCCTTTCAATATCTATAAATGTACACAAACATATTCATACATATGCACATCACTCTCCTTTTTACAGTTATCAGATTAATATATATTTACTCCCATTTACAGATATATAATCCCTCAAAAGAATACTCTCACAAATATCTATAAGTCAATATGTCTGAGGATACTGTGCTATATAATTTTTCTGCATTTATTCTCATATTAGATATGATAGAGGTATAGAACTATAATATTTTCAGGGATAAAGTATAATGACACCATAATTTTATATATTATAAACATGGACACACTATAACATCTATCATCATACAGAGCTATAACATTTTCTTCTTGTGATTAGAAATTTTAAGGTGTGCTTTTTGGAGAACTTTCATATATGCAATAATTATTTACCATAGTTATCATGCTGTATATTACATCAGCATGACTTATTTATTTATAAAGTGAATGGTCATAACTTTTCACTTCTTTCATCTAATTTTCCCATTCTCCTTACCCACCTCTAGCAAATTCCAATTTATTCTTTGCATCTATGAACTTGGTTTTTTGGGGTTTTTTTTTAAGATTCCAATATAAGATAATAACAAATATTTTTCTTTTCTGACTGAGTTATTTCATATAGCATAATTCCCTCGAGATCTGTCCAAGTTGTTGCCAATTCTAAGATTTCATTCTTTTAATGGCTGAATAATATTCCATTGAGTGCATATATCATATTGTTTCATCCATTCATCTAACAAGAAAAGCATTTCATGCAAATCAAAACCACAATGAGATACCACCTCACACCAGTGAGAAGGGTCCATATCAAAAAAAAGCCAGAAACAACAGATGATGAGGATGTGGTAAAGGAAAAAAAAAAAAAAAAAAGAACTTGCTAGTAGGAATGCAAAGTGGTCCAGACAGTATGGAATGCTCTATGGAGGTTCCTGAGAACATTAAAAATTGAAGTGCCATATGACCCAGTGACTCCACTATTAGGAATCTACCAAAGGATATAAAATACATTAATTTGAAATAGGAAAGCTGCATGTCTACATTTAGGGTAGCAGTATTTACAATAGCCAAGATATGGAAACAAGCTACATGCCCCAAACAGACGAGTGGATCAAAACGACATGGTATAGGGCCTCCCCTGTGGCGCAGCGGTTGAGCGCTGGGTGCGAAGCTGCCCGCGGCCTCTGCGGCGCCGGTTCGATCCCGGCTGCCCCGCCACCGGAGGAGGGTCCACATGGCGCGCAGACCTCTCCTGCCGCCGCTGCTCCCCTCAGCAGTGTACTTCGGTCCTTCTGCCTGCTCTGCTCCCCGCTCTGGCTCTGGTGAATTCTTTCACCTTCCCGCGCTTCTGACTGTACCCAGTGCATGTATAAACAAACAAACAAACAAAAATAAATAAAACATGCCTCTATTAAAAAAATAAATAAATAAATAAAAATATAAAACGACATGGTATATATACACAATGGAATACTACTCAGCATTCAAAACAGATAAACTCATGCCATTCACAGCTACATGGATGGAGCTGAAGGGATTATGCAGAGACGAATAAGAGCTGAAGGGATTATGCAGAGACGAAAAGATAAATATCAGATGGTTTCACTTATATGCAGAAGATAGAAAACCAAACAAGGGTAAGAAAGACAAAACTTGCATACTGACCAGAGATCTGAGATCTATAGCAGGAGGAGGAGGCTGGGGCTCAAATAAGGGGAGGGAAGACACAAGGGCAGTGGTGATGGGTCACAGGGGCTGTGAAAACCACAGGGACTAAGCCTGAAGGGAGCAATCACATACTGTCCAAAAAACAACAGCGATGTAAGAAAATAAATTAATTAATAAAAAAAAGTAACAGTGAAATCAAAGTGTTAGGGAACAGGATGTCCTAAAGCTAATTCAAACAGGCTTTGTGGACTCCACCCCCACCCAGGCCAAAGCCAAGACACTGGGAACTCAAATCCCATCACCACCAAAGGGAAGGTGGCTGGGACCTGAGGGGGGGTTCAGCAGCCAGGTTGAGAGAAAAGGCAGAGACGTGGGCTTTGGGGATCCCATTTTGGCTCTCCGCCAGCTCGCAGCGTCCGGCCAGCTCTGAGAGTGACTTGGGTTTCCAGGTCGTCGGATCAGGTAGGACGCATTAAAGACTTTATTTCCCTATTTTCTCCCTGAGTTGTACATTTTCCTTCTTTCCTTTTCCCTTGTAAATAAACTTTTATTAACCTTTCGTGTGTGTCTGTAGTAGAGTATTCATAAGTCCCTTTTAAGCGCCCGGGTGAGGACCACAGCCAGAAATGCGTTCAATATCGGGGCTGCTCTATAACAAAAGGAAAGCATTTCATGTAGCTCCAATAATAAGGCAAGAGACAGAGCTTATTTTAAAAGAAAGAACAAAACAGACGAATGCAGAGAGAGTGAGGATCACGGTGACTGCGGAGAAACGCTGCGAGTCCTCCATAAAACCAGTTAACAGGGAGGAAAAGCAGCAGGTCCCTGGGAGAGTCGGGACAGGGAAGATAAACAGGCGACTCTGGCAACCTGCCTGAGGAGGAAAGTTGCCATAAAAGAGGACAGAAGGGAGGAAAGTTCAGAACCTGCTACCACCACGAGCCCGCGGCCTCGGGCCCACAGAAAGGAAGAAAAATAACAAAACAAGAAGAAACTGGAGCTCCAGCGGGACAGCGAGGGGAAAGGAACGGCTGCAGGCACCGCACCCGCGACGGGGACTGTGGAGAACCGGGCGGGAACCCACGGAGGTGAGCGAAGGGCTCCGGCCGCCATTAGAGGAAGATGAGGCCTCGCGGGGAGACCCGCAAACAGCCCAGGGCTGCCCGGAAGCTGGTGCGGAGACGCGCGCTGGAGAAGCACTCGCGGAGGGAGGCTGCCCCATCCCGCCCCTGACCTGGGTTCGTGGGGGGACACATGGGATCCGTCACTGGGTGAGTGACCCTCACTGAGTGATCTAAACCCAAGTGCCGGGCACGGGAGCGGGGACCAAAAGGCCCCATTTCTGCGGACACTGAACTGGGCTCCGCCCGCGTCCCGGCTCTGAGGGCTTCGGAACTGAGACCCAGGGCTCGAATATCGGGGTGTGGGAATCCCACGACCAGCGGCACAGGGCAGACACAGCACCCCACCCCGTTGAGCCATTCCACGCCACCCCCCACTCAGTTCCGGAGACCCAGGGGAAAAGCTCAGCTCTGGAAGGATACTAGGAAAGATCTCTGGCGCCACCTAGTGATCAGAACAAATCACCAACTTCCTGATAGTCAGAAGCCAGGGATTCCAAAATACTAGGAGTGGGTGGCCCATGCAAATAGGGGTAAGAAGGGAACAAGGTGTGGAGCAAGACCACATTCTGGAATGAGAGCCAGGGGCATCATCTAGGGCGTGGGACGCTCCATAAGAGTGGGCACTGCACAGGGTGACGGGCTGTGTTTTGGATCTGAGAGCCCTGAATTGAGACCTAGAGCGCAGATTCAGGGTGCGGGATCCATACAGCTGCGGCTCAGCACCTGGTGAACACGGGGCAGACGCAACACCAACTTGAACAATAGCTCTGTGTGAGGTGCTCCCCTCCCCCCTTAGTGTCTCAGAGAACCACTGGGAAAAGCACGAGCCAGCAAGTACAGGTCTCTGGCGCCACCTAGTGACCAGAACAAAATCACCACCTAGCTGATTGCCTTCTAGAACTGAGGAAATACAGAGGGAGGGAACTGTAAGAGACAGTGCCCAGCAACATAGCCACAGCACCCTGGTGGAGTTTTGGCATAACAGTGCTGAACGGGCTCTGGTGAACAGTTTCCCACAGATTTGCTTGCAATTAGATATGTTGAAAGAAGTTATCTAAAAGTCATTTATAAAAGTCCTATTTATGCCCGCCCATAATACAGTTGTCAGATATGTGGATTGTTTGCAGGCCTTCTGCACCTATATGTATTCATTCCCCTGGGGGAAGAAGGGATCCTTCTTATCCCTAGCAAAGTAATCTTGAGAAAGAAAAAAGCTGAAGGTATCATAATTCCAGATTTCCAACTTTATTACAATGTTGTAGTAATCAAATAGTATGGTATTGGCACAAAAACAGACACCAAGAACAACGGACTAGATAGAGAACTCAGAATTCCACTTAAATATTTTTAGTCAGCTGAGTTGCAAAATGGAGCCAGTTCTGCTCATGTACAAGGGAAAGCCTCCCATAACACTGTTGGAATAAAGCAGCCACTTGGAACAAATAAAGACATGAAGAATGGACACTTGTCCACTGAGAAAGCTCTAAAAGATTTTCAAACCCATCCTTTATGTCCAAGAAGGTGGTTGCTGTAGTTTTCAAACACAACCGTTTGCAGTATAGTTGCCAAAGTTAAGTAATATGCCTACATTTCCATTACAGCACAGGAAACCTGTAGTTCTCTTCTCTCCAACACTATTGATCCTGTGGAGTAGTCTGATATCCTTTTCCTAGTAAGAACAAAATCTTACCAATGTATTTCTCCAAAATGGGCTGCTTGCTGAGTCTATAGAATACCCCTCATTGCCTAGACAAACTCTGTAAGGAGTATAGATTTCCAAGAGCACATCAATTCCAATCATTCCAAAAATTACAGAAGTGAATTTTCTTCATCTGTGGATCTGCAACAGTGAGTAGTGGAAGGGCAGCCTCTCACCTCTCCGTCTCACCCTCTCTTCAGCATGCAGAGGAATTTTGAATTTTCTTTTCAACTTTCTGTTCTTCCTCCTTTCCTTTCAAAATTCTGTGCAAGACTAAAAGGGACACACAATATGTCTTTTCTCTTTACACATCACTTTCCTCAATATTGATCAAGGAGATATAGAAATAGAAGACATGCCAGAGCCAGATGCTTCACTTTTCCCTTGTTTTTGTGGCACAGCAGCTCTCATAATTCTCCCTCCTGTGACTGGGCGTAATAGAGCGATAGCAAGAAAGAGATGATGTTCAGCGTTGGTGTGAACTGCCTGTCCCTCTTTCTCTCAGCATCCAGATTTTCTGGAATGGGTGCTTTTCAGGGATGTGGGTAACATTGTGTTTGTGGGTGGGGACAGAATGGATGACAGTGACATTTTCCTTTTTGCCCTTCGTTCAACTTTATTCCCTATGATAAAGAGCTCCACTGGTCAATGTTCACCATATGAAATTTCCTTCAGCATGTTCCCAAATGAGTTCTCATTTTTTTTCTTTCCTGGAAAATTTGTGATTCCATTATCAAAACAGCTCTCCATCTATGTCTATAGACCAGACTTTGTAATTTCTGTATTCGGTGCTCGATACTCAATAGATGAAGCTGCTTGAACTTCAATTTTCAGTGTGGAAACCTCTAGCAGGTTAGTGGGGTTTTAATTGCATCTTTTAATTGGGAGTGAAATTATATCCCACACTGGCTTCTTAGGAGCTGAAACCAAAACATTGCTTATTACTATTTTCACCCTCATTTTCATTCCTCAGAACTCAAGCATAAAGGTATTAAACGTGTCTTGAGTACACAGCAATATCTTAAGAATTCTTAACTGAAACACATGCTAATTCTAACCTAATGACTTCTGGGATTAACTCATGGATTACACTTTCAGGAATAGATTCTTAGCAGACCCCACACACCTCCAGTGTGAACAGGGGCCTAGGAAACCAGGATGCCCAGCCAGAAGCACAGGAGGGGGCCCCATCTTGGAGAGGGGTTTGGTGGGGTTCAGGCTCTTTTGGACCCTTTCCTGACTTGGGGCAGCTCTTGGGCTCAGTGGCCCTGCTTTGGGACAACCCTGTTGGGCTGGGCCTTTCCCCACACAGGGTGGGGGTGGGACGGGATCTCTGGGTGCTGGATTTGGAAACCGTCTCTGTCCCATTTTCTTCGCTGCACACTCATTGTAGTAAAGTTCCACGAAAGGCCTCACGCACCAGCAGGTGTCTTATATCAAGGCGCTGGATGGCAGACCTATTGAGAAAGGCAGGTTTGGGGGTGATGGGGTGTCCTCACCCTGCCTCCCACCCTTTGTTGGAAAGCAAGTGAGAATGACAAAGACAAACATCCTCTGAGGACTTAGCAGGTGAGGGGGGAGAAGTAAAATTCCTGGGAAAAAGAAGGGACTCTAAGAAGCCAGCGAGGTAGCTGAGGGGCAGAGCAAAGGGGAGGGGGAATGTCAGGGACTAACAGGTGTTGGGCAGGAAAGGTCAGGTAAATAGATTGAGGTTACTGGGTGCTGTTACAGAGGGATCCTGGGTGAGGGGGTCTCTGAGGAGCGAATCCTGGACAATGACATGAATGACGTGACACAGTGGGCGCTTCAAGCAGAGCGAACCTCCCGTGCAATCAGTCAGTCAATCAATCAAAATTGCACGGACATGAAATTCAAAGCAGAAAACAGAAAAGTGCTCCCTGGGGGCGCAGGGGTGAAAGAAAGCGCCATCAAGCTCTTGCCAGCCACTGCAGCAGAAGATGGATCCCCGCGGCCAGGAGGAGAGCATAAGGGGGCAGCAGACCTGTCCTGTCTCCCCACTGCTCCCCTCACCAGGGTATTTCAGTAGATCCCCCTGTTCTGCCAGCCACTCTCTCTGGTGCCTCCTCTACAACCCCCACCCCCCCCCACCTCTGGTCTACACCCCAGTGCTTGTATACACAATAAAAAACTCTTGAGAAAAGAAAGAAAAGCCCCCCAGCACCACCACACACACCCACACACACACACAGCGCCGGCAGGGGCACACACTAAACCCATCCTGGTTGTGAAAAGGAGGAGCCTTGTCAGGAACAGTTGCCAAAGAGAAAAGTTGATCAGAGGGAAGCGGAGGCTCTCACCCAGGGGAGCAGGTGCCTGCTAGGGGGGATGGATGTCCTGAACTAATCCCATGCAGCCTTTGTGGACCCCACCCCACTCCAGACCAAAGCCATCAGAACACTGGGAAAGACAAATCCCATCACCACCAAAGGGAAGGTGGCTGGGACCTGAGGGTGGGGTTAAGCAGCCAGGTTGGGTATAAAAACCAAACACGTGGGCCTTGGGGTCTCTCAACCGCCTCCTGGCTTCAGGGCTCCTGGCTTGCGGCCAGCTCTCAGAGCGCCATTTGGGATTCCAGATGGGCAGATCGGGTAGGACGCATTTAAAACTTTGCCTCCCACTTTTCTCCCTGAGTTGTACATTTCCTCATTTCCCCTTCCCTTGTAAATAAACCTTTTATTAACCTTTCGCGTGTGCCTGCAGTAGAGCATTGATAAGTCCGTTTAAGCGCGCGGGTGAGGACCCACAGTCAGGCACCCGTTTTGTATCGCGGCTGCCCTATAACATGTTGACGGCTGAAACGGGCCTGGGATTGGATCCACATGGGAACCGAGATGATTTATTTTTTGGGGGGGCGATGTGCTGGGTCCCTGGAATGTTTTGGTTAAATGCAAAGTGGAGGCCTGTGCTGAGAACACGCGGGTGCTGGTGTGAGGTTAACTCGGCGGCGAGGCGGGTTCCGAGAGTGACCTGGGGAGCCCCTGAGCTGCTGGGAAAGTCTCCCGCGCGTTTGCAGCCACCGGAGGGTCCGTTGCTTTTCCAGCGTCTCTCCCGAAACACACGCTGCGATCCTTTGCGGGGCGGCCCGAGCTGATCCAGGGCGCGCCCGGTGTGGGGCTCAGGGCCAGAGCGGGGGTCTGTGGCGTCCAGGCAGCCGCTGGGGCTCGGGCGCCGGGGCCTCTGCGGCAGCACCTGGGCCCTGCGCGCGGGAGGCGCGGGGGGGGGAGGGCGCACACCCGGGCGCGGGCGGAGCATATAAGGCGGCGTCTCCGCGGCCGGGCAGGCTCCGGCCCCCAGCGAGAGCGGACGCGCGGCGGCCGGGACAGGAGCAGACCCCGCGGGAACGTCGGGGAGAGCCCAGAGAGAGTCCAGACTCCCGGGCGCTGGGGGGGGTGGGGGCGGGGGCTGCCCTTCCGCCCTTCAGCCCCCGCCCCCCAGCCCCGCATCCGCGGCCCCTCAGCCCCCGCCCGCCGCGCCGCGCCCGCCCGGAGAGCGCGGAGAGTCTGGGTTCGCAGGGGCCGGGAGCCTGCCCCGGGCCGGGCCTCCTGCCCGCCCTGACCCGAGGCGCCCAGCTCGTTGTCGGAGAGGACGCGAAAGGCCCACGGAACCCCCGGGAACCCGGGGACCCTCTGTCCGTGTGCCCGGAGCCCTCCGGAGCCCGTGCAGCGGCCCCCACGACCTGCTCGGCCGCAGGACCCGGCGCGGACCGGGACGCGGACCCGGAAGACCTCGCCGCGGACGGACTTGGGCCCGGCTCGGAGCAGGTCTGGGGTGAGCGTCCCTCGAAGCTCTGCCCGCGGGGGGAGGACGAGCCTGGGGGCGCCGCGGACCCCGGGAGGCAGACGCGGCCCGGGAGCTGCCGCAGGACACCGGGAGGGGAGGGGGCGAGCTGCCGGCGGGGCCCGCCCAGGACCCGAGCCGCAGACGCAGCGGCGGGGGAGCAGGAGCCGACGCCCCATCCGCTCGCCGGCGCCGACAGGGCCTCCGCCACGGACGGCGGGGACCCCCGAGCACTCTGGGGGCTGGGGCGGGGGACGCCTTCTCCGCGGTGCCCTGGGCGGGGGAGCGAGGGGATCCTCTGCGCCCCGGGAGAGGAGAGCCGGGGTGGCCTTCAGTGGCCTGGGGGGCGGTTCTCCGCAGCAGGCGGGAGAGTCTCAAAAAGACGCTCAGAGCAGCCAAGAGTGGGCACCGGGGTCGGGAGCCCTATATGTGGGACGCAGCCGCGGATGCTCCCGGAGCGGCTGAGCCTCGTCACGGCACCTGTGGGCGCGGCCCTTTGGCTGGAGAGCGAGGGTGAGGGCGGAGGAACCTCAGGGGCGGGGTTGGGGGGGCATGGCCTGTGGGGGAGCCCACCGCGGAGAGGGCCCCGGAGCGACCCGCGGGGAGCTGGTCCCCAGGGCCTGAGCGCAGGGGCCGCCTGGCAGCGGGTTGAGGAGACCCGGTGCGGAGGGGACCGCAGTGAGTACCCCTGGGGCTGGGCGGGTCCCCCAGAGAGCTGAGGGTCTCAGACCTCAGAGTGCTCACACCTAGGGGTGAGGGGTGGGGGTTGGCTGCGCTGAGACCGCAGCCGGGAGAAGGCCAGAGAGCCGGACGCCCCCGCATGGGATGGCGGAGTCGGGGAGCCTGAGCAGTGGTTTGCCCTGGAGGGAGCGAGGCTGTTGGGGACAGTCTAGAGCGATCCTGGGCGGGGCCTGCAAAGGAGCTTATCATTGCGCCCTCTGGGGTGCCCTGGCTGGGAGGGGCAGGTTTCTGCTGCCTGTCCTGGGTTGTGCTCAGTTGCGCCGCTCACCTGTGTGGGTCGTGGCTGCAGGGTCCGTGGCCAAGAGAAACCGAGGTGGAGACTGTCCGGAGACAGCAAATGGCGGGGCGTACGGAGGGGTAAGGGAAGCCTGCTTCTTTCGTGGTTTGCGCCGAACGCCTTTGGGGCAAACCTGCGGCGGTGGCAATCAGGAGCCTATGGGAGTGTGGGCTTAGCCTTGGCTGCCTGAGGGTGGGCACCTGGGGGAAGGGGTGGGCATGCCTGCGTGGCACACCTGCGCCTGGGGGGCTGCGAAAATAAAGGCTGCGGCCGAGAGCAAGGAGCAGAAGAGGACCAACGGGAGCGCAGCGGCCGAAAATACGGGAGGGGGAATGCAGAGAGCCCAGGGAGCGGGCGGGGTCGAGGGCTCCAGGGGCCCGGCAGCCGGGCTTCGCTTTCGGGGGATCTGGCGCCCCCTACCGACACTTCTGGCATTGTCGATTTTTGCTCGTGCCGGCGTCAGCCCAGTGGGTTGGTGGGGGCTTCTGGCAGCATCTTGGGGCTGCACCTGGAGGTTTCTCAGCTCTGCTTCGTAGTGTGTGGCCTTTTCCTCACGAGGGATGCCGGTTACCCCGGCGCGCCTCGGCTGGGGTGCCTGGGGGGGGCAATTTGCTTTTCCTGGCAGTGGGCACGGTCCCCCGCCTGCCTGTGGCTAGAGAGGGGGTGTCTTCCCGGAGAAGTGACCTCGGGCACGCTGCCCAGGGCATCTTCCGGGACGCACGCTGCTCCTGGAGGTGTGAGTGTGCGCGGAGGGTGGAGGTGACGCCCGCGTCCCACCCAGCATGTAGGTACTTTTTTCCATTCGATGCCTGTATTTCTGCTTTATCTTGTCATCTCTTTCTCAGAATGCGCCTTATCATTGTCCTTTGTCAAATGCTCTGTATTCAGGATCCCACATTTGCCTTTTCTAAGGTCGCGGTTCGGAGATTTGTAGACTTCACCCTCTGACAAAAGAGATCATTGAGCAGAACTTTTGGAGACTTTCTAAAATATGTCTTTATTCTCAAAATTGATACATTATTTCACCTATGACTGTAATTCCACTTCCAGGCTATTATGTTTCAAATTTGGGGGGATATTTATTCATTTCTTGTAGCACCCAATACTATAGTTGTCTTATATTGAAAAAGTTTTGTAATTGCATTACTTTTCTCATTTTAAAAGACTTTTCTTTCTCAAACTTATAATTAAGATTTTTGCATTCATTATGCTGAGCACTTGCATACATAGAGTCCATGGTAACATTCATTTTATGATATATTTTCATTTTTTATTATAGAATTTCAATAAGGTAGATGATTGATACCCTTTGTTCTACAATTTATTTACCCTGGATGTCAGGGGGATACTGTGGAAGAGGAGAGCCAAAAGGAACTCATGCCTGAGCCAGCCAGTGTGGAAAAGAAGTGCTTTCTGCCTGGCTTTTGTGTTAGAAAAGCACCTGTCTGTTCCCCACTGTCAGCTGCTCCTGGGCTCCTGCAGGGAAACAGTGAGAGGAGCTGCTTCTGAGACATGGGTTGGTAGCTACAGGTCCCCAACTCAGTTAACACTGTCCCCAAGGGGCTTGCAGATGAAACAAACACGGTGCCTCTCCTAATTCTACCCAAATCCCTGGCACAAAAAAACGAACAGGACTCCAAATACCAGATACCCAACAAAAATATGGAATGTTTCCCAATTCCCATTCCCCCAGGCCTGACACCACCAAAGGAGCCCCAAATTGAGGGAGACTCAGATCCCCTCCCTGACAGGGACTCTGATTCCTCCCAAATGTGTGCAGGCCAGGGGCTTGGCTGCACCCCTGGGGAACTGACACCAAATGGCAGGGGACCAAGGTTTTCCACCCAGGTTCCACCTCTGCCAAGGTGAATCCAGGGGACAGAAAAGAACTGTGCCTGTCCTGAGGAGGACTTGGGAAGTTCCCCAGAGGAAAAAAACCCCACAGCTGCTGGGACTCCCCAACTCCCTTGAGAGGTCACTCCCTCTGAGCACGGGGGTCAGACACTACCTGGGATGCCCAGGTGACAGGGTGGCCTGGAGCGTCTTGCTGTGGGCGGGCAACTGCTCAGCCCTTGGGAAGTCAGAGTTGTGGCGGGCAGAGTCCAAGTGGCATCCTGCTGCTGGCTCTGGCCTGCCCCATTTTACTGAACAAAAAGGAGGAGGGCAGCAGACTCTGACAGACTCTGACAGACCACCCTCCTGCTCTGGGGCAGAGGGCAGGGGTCTTTATGCAAAGGGGAAAAAAGGGAAGATGAGGGAGGGTCTGCAAAGGGGAGGGGGAAGGGATTGGGGCCAGATGGGCGAGCTCCAAGGTGCTTTTCTCAACTCCTTGGAATGGGAGAAGACAAACCTGTCAAATTAGGGGAGAATTGCAAGACATGGGGGAGACCAACTTGTTCATCCCTATCTGAGGGACCGGTCACATGTAACTGCATCCCATGTGCTCCGGCAGCTCAAACCAAAACCTCAGATTCATAATAAAATGCTTCCTGAGTTATATGTCTCCTCCTTGATTTTTTTAGCTTGCTTTCTTTATGCATACAAGAACTGGGGTACAGGTCAGAGGTGCGGGGTGTGAGAGGATTTACCAGAGACAGTAGAGAGCAGAACTGGCAGATGGACTGAAATCCATGGCTGAGGTGGGGGCAGCAGGGAGACTGGGGAGGTCTGCTGCACCTTGTGGGCTGCATCTTCCCACCCCCAGGGACAGTGGGGGGGGGTAGGAAGGGGTGGAGGGGTGCTCCCTCTTGGGCTTCTCTGCCTGAGGCCATGCGGTTCAAGGCCCTGCCTGGCCTGCGATCAGGAGACACCAGGGGGGATCTCCAAGCAGAGCAGGGGCTCAGGCACCCTGCCCAGCCTCCCCAGATCTCCAGCTGCTGCACCACCAGGACTCAGAACACTCTTAGCACCCCCTGTCCCTGGCTGACCCTCGCCCATCTCCCCCTTTTTTTACTCCCTTGTTTACAAGCCCTGGCCCTCAGCCCAAGGGCAGGACGGGGTGAGCAGACATGAGGGGCTGGCTCCTCAGTGCCCACAGTCATAGGCTTGCTTTCCCCAGTGCTGGCTCCCTGCCACTGGGGAGGAAACAAGGCCGGAGGTGGAGTCAGGCCTAGGGGAGGTGGAAACCATGGGAAGCTCAACTGGGAAGCTCAGTGCAAACTTGAGAACTATTTCCACCTCAAAAGACACTCAGGGCAACACCACAGGGTAAGCCCCAGAATTGAAAAAAGTACCTGCTCACGCTGAAGTCAGACCCAGGCCCTCACTTCCACCCTCCACAAACTCACACCTCCAGGAGCAGCATGTGTCCCAAAGATGCTGTGGGCAGGGGGCCTGAGATCACTTCTCCAGGGAAGACACCCCCTCTCTAGCCACTGGTAGATGGGGGACCCTTCCCACTACCAGGATAAGCAGGTATGAGGTGGCAGGTGTGAGTGAGGCTGACTGAGCTTGAGCCTAGTGCCCTTGGGGCTCACCTGGCCTAAGCCAGAGTCTTCCTGCTGGGCTGAGGCCCAAACCCAGGTGTTCCATTCATTTTCAGGCTTTCCCCACCTAAGAAAGGCAACTCAGCAGTAAAACAACCACTTTGAAGGCTTCCCTGGTTGGCCTAGGGGTTAAGGCTCAGCGCTTTCACGCCTACCGCCTGAGTTCGATCCCTGCTCAGGGAGCTGACGAACATAAGAGCGCAGCAGGCCTCTCTGTTTGCCTGCTGCAGCATTCATGTTCTGTCTCTGGTGTAATTCTCTTCCACTTCCCGCCCTCCCCCACCTCTCGGGCCACCCCCTGGCCACTCTCTCCTCCCCCACCCCAACTCTTTCATACAAAAAAATGTACCTTGTTGGGACTAACTGCATCCTCAGGATCAACAGAACCCTGGCTGGGAAACACTGTCTTCAGCAAACGCCCACTCCCTTTTAGGATAAGCCAGAGAGCGTGTAGTGCCAACAGACCTTAGGCTGGTAAACCTGCTCAGCTAAGCCAGAAAAGGAAGGCCCCTCTTCCAACTCCAGAGCACCTTGCACAGCAACCATGAGGCTTAGTGAAAATGGAGACAGCAAGAAGTGAAGCCTGTTACGCACTGGGAATGTGTGGGTCAGGGGTGAGCAACTAGAGGAAGAAGAAGGCCCTTACACTGGTGCAGACAGGGCTCAAGTGGTGAGGTGGGACATTGGGTGAGGCTCCAAGGCATGGGGACAGAGCTGGCCACCCCACACACACTTAACACCAGAATAAGGCTTGCCGCCCCCACCCCAGCCTCAAACACTTATGCCTGGGCATAGGCCAGACTTCACTGACAGCACTAGCTGGAAAAGCCAGGTCTCAGCAGTGAAATGCCAAATCTTAGTCCAGAGGACCCTCTACCACATGTTACAATCACCCCTTTTAATTTTTATTCCACCATTATCTATGGTGGCAGAGATCTCAGGGTATAGTCTTAGGAGAGTCTTTTTTCAGGGTGACAAAGTATGTAAGAGAAGCAACAATTATTCAGCAGCATTGTCCATGAAGGTCCAGTATGACACTTTTCCATTACTGGAAAATAGTCCATTATCCACCCAAAAGGAAAAATAAAACAAACATCAGGAGGCATTAGACAAAACAAGACAGCAAATATATCAA
Source organism: Talpa occidentalis (assembly GCF_014898055.3). Lineage (NCBI taxonomy): Eukaryota > Metazoa > Chordata > Mammalia > Eulipotyphla > Talpidae > Talpa > Talpa occidentalis. The sequence continues at coordinate 116,200,031 of NW_023602073.1, read as the reverse complement.
AATCACAGGGGGAAAAAATTCTTAAAATTGGTTCACCTTATCTAAAAACAAGTTCTCTCTCAAACTTGATTCCAATTGTTTCAACAGCATAGCAAAAGTCTGCAAACTAAATCTACTTTTAATCCATATCACCTATTTTTGCATACAATCACAGGGCAGAATAGCCAAGCAGCAATGTGGCTGGCTCTGTCAGAACAATCCATAGAGGATCAGAGCGAACTCTTGACGTCTGGTCCACGTGGGCTTCAAGAACAAAGTTGGTCTCACTAGACTCCACCTGGGCTTCCTCTTCTCCAGGGTACCAGGGCTTTTGTTTTTTCCTGGTTGTCCAGTCCTGCCCATGGAGGCAGCTTCCTCACCTCCCTTGGAGGTTTCTGGAGCCTGGGGACAAAGCAGCGGGTTCTCCTCTTCTTGGTCGGGCTCTGTTTCAGCTTCTTGGAAGAACGCCTCTCTCGTCACACAATGACACTCATCTCCAGTAGCTTTTGTTTGAAGCACACACAATACCTATGGAAGTGATGCAAAAATAGACACTGACGTGAGTAGTAAAAATTACTACCACTCTTTTCATGCTGCGTTGGTATTAAAGGAAGAGAAAATGCAAATACAAGTTAGCTTTCTGGAAAAAGAAAAAATAATAATTTAACATTGCTACAGGTCCTGGTCAGTCAAAACAAGAAAGCTTTGTTGAATCAGAACAAAATGCAACAAAAGTACCAGTATTATGCCAAAACTTAGTAAAAATCAGTTGTATCTCCAACAGTCTATTCAGTCTGGAATAGACTGGAATGTAGGAAAAAAATTTTTAACCCATCAAATTCCATTAATAGGAACCTGTTGAGGCCTTTCCCCCCTATTTTCTCCAGAAACAATTGCTGTAGATGTCAAGCAACGAAAGTATACAATATTACAAGGTGCCAATCGCCACTGACAATTAACACACCTGTCAGAGACTGAGAGGTTGTATATGCGTTTCAGAAAACCAATGTTAACATTTCTGTACATGTCAAAGTTTTACCTGTTTTCCCAAGTGACAAGGCTTCCCTTCTAGTTTTACTCTCTCCTAGGGAAGCCAAATAGGACAAATTCATCTAATGCCTTTCCCAGGAGGAAAGGGAGAAACTCGTGGAGTGTCTCAGGAGCTCTACTGAGGTTCCACAAGATTTCCTTGTATCAACCAAATGGCAGGCTACCCAATGTTTACTTGAATGTAGATTTCTGCCACTTTTAATGGCCAATAAGAAAATGGCTTTACAGCTGACTAGAAAGTCCAGTCATTTTGACAAAATCAACTGAGCCTGATCTCAGAAGTCCCCGAGCGTGACCCGAAGAGGCCAGTGAATTCAGAGGAGGAAAAGGCCTCCTTCCAGTGGAGAACACTCTCTTCAGCTTACTTGACATCCCAGTGACGGTAGATACTGAATGAGCTGTCTAACTAAACACATAAAAATAAGAACAGCAAATTTTTAAATAACCAAGACCTGATTCCAGACACTTGCTTGAATTCCTTACACAGGCCCAACGTTCAGATTCACAGAGCTATTTGCACACAGTGAGGACCAAGTAAGGGAAGTAGAATCCCTGTTCCAGGCCCACTGTTCTTATGGGGACAACCCAGCCCTTCCAGCACCTGCCAGTGTCCACAGAGTCAGGGTTATCCCAGGTTGCCTGGAGCCAAAGCGCCTGAACTGACCCTGGATGTCAGGGGGAGACTGTGGAAGAGGATAGTCACAAGGAACTCATGCATGAGCAGCCAGTGTGGAAAAGGAGCACTTACTGCCTGGCTTTTGCATTAGAAAAGCACCTGTCTGTTCCCCACTGTCAGCTGCTCCTGGGCTCCTGCAGGGAAACAGTGAGAGGAGCTGCTTCTGAGACATGGGTTGGTAGCTACAGGTCCCCAACTCAGTTAACACTGTCCCCAAGGGGCTTGCAGATGAAACAAACATCCAGCTCTCACCATTTTAACCACATCCCTGGCTTCCAAAATGAACAGGAAACTCCAAGTACCAGATACCCAAGGAAAATACCCAATGTTTCCCAATTCCCACTCCCCCAGGCCTGACACACAGAGGCCCCAAATTGAGGGAAACTCACAAACCCCGCTCCCAAACTGAGCGGAACTTCTCCGCCTCACCAGCCCTCATCACAGATCACCACCTCTGCCAGGCGGCCCCTGAGCTCAGGCAGCTCCTTTGCACATTCCACCCCCCAGGATCGCACTTGACTGCCCCCCAAACCCCTGCTCCCTCCAGGGGGAACCACTGCTGGGTCTAGGAGGACTCCACCCTCTCAAGCTGGGGCGTCTGGCTCACCAGCCTTTTCCAGGCTGCAGTCTCAGCGCAAGCCACCCTCACCCCTCACCCCCAGGTGTGAGCACTCTGAGGTCTGAGACCCTCAGCTCTCTTGGGGGGACCCACCCAGCCTCAGGGGTACTCATTGCCGTCCCCGCCGCACCAGGTCTCATCACCTCCGCTGCCAGGCGGCCCCTGCGCTCAGGCCAGCCCTTGGCCCCTGGGCACCGCCCTCCTAGGGAGAGCGCGCTCCCCACGGGGCCCCTCCCGTCCCCTCCCCGTCGTGGGGTCCCCACAGGCCCAGGCCCCACCCGCCCCTGAGGGTCCTCGGCCCTCACCCTCACTCTCCTGCCAAAGGGCCTCGCCCACAGGTGCCGGGAGGAGGCTCCGCTGCTCCGGGAGAAATGAGCAGCTGCGCCCCACACGTTCGGGGCTCCTGACCTCGGCGCCCGCTTTTGGCGGCGCGTCTGGGCGGCTTTTTGAGAATCTCCCGCCTGCTGCGGAGAACCTCTCCCCAGGCTGCTAAAGACCACCCCCGACTCTCCCGTCCAGGGGCGCAGAGGATCCCCTCGCTCCCCGCCCAGGGCACCACGGGGGCGTCCCCCGCCCCAGCCCCTGGCTTACTCGGGGGTCCCCGCCGTCCGTGGCGGGGGCCCTGTCGGCGCCGGCGAGCGGGTGGGGCGTCGGGCTCCTGCTCCCCCGCCGCTGCGTCTGCGGCTCGGGGTCCTGGGCGGGCCCCGCCGGTAGCTCGCCCCCTCCCCTCCCGGTGTCCTGCGGCAGCTCCCGGGCCGCGTCTGCCTCCCGGGGTCAGCGGCGCCTCCAGGCTCGTTCTCCCCCCGCGGGCAGAGCTTCGAGGGACGCTCACCCCAGACCTGCTCCGAGCCGGGCCCAAGTCCGTCGGCGGCCCCCGCCGTGCGCAACGTCCCCCTGCGGCGCCGGGTCCGGAGTCCGCAGAGAGGAGCGCACCCCCAAGCCCTCGCACGGCCTCGCTCCCGCACCAGGACTTCTGGGGCCGCGTTCCCGTCGGCGCCGGTCGGGAGGGCTCCGGGCACACGGACAGAGGGTCCCGGGGCTAACGGGGGCTGGCGTGGGCCTTTCGCCTTCTCCCCGACAGCGCAGCTGGACGCCCCGGAACAGGTCAGGCCGGAGGCCCGGCCGGGGGAGGCTCCCGGCCCTGAGAACCCAGACTCTCCGCACTCTCCGGGCGGGCGCGGCGCGGGCGGGCCAGGGGCTGAGGGGCCGCGGATGCGGGGCTGAGGTGGGGGGCTGAAGGGCGGGCGGCCCCCCCCCAGCGCCCGGGGGGTCTGGACTCTCTCTGGGCTCTCCCCGGCGTTCCCGCGGGGTCTGCTCCTGTCCCGGCCGCCGCGCGTCCTCTCCCTCTGGGGACCCGAGCCTGCCCGGCCGCGGAGACGCCGCCTTATTTGCTCCGCCCGGCGCCCGGCTGTGCGCCCTCGCCCGCCCCCGCGCCTCCCGCGCCTCCCGCGCCTCCCGCGCCTCCCGCGCCTCCCGCGCCTCCCGCGCCTCCCGCGCCCAGGTGCTGCCGCAGAGGCCCCGGCGCCCGAGCCCCAGCGGCTGCCTGGACGCCACAGACCCCCGCTCTGGCCCTGAGCCCCACACCGTGCGCGCCCTGGATCTGCTCGGGGCCGCCCCGCAAAGGATCGCAGCGTCGTGTGTGTTTCGGGAGAGACGCTGGAGAAGTAACTGATCCTCCGGTGGCTGCAAACGCGCGGGAGACTTTCCCAGCAGCTCAGGGGCTCCCCAGGTCACTCTCGGAACCCGCCTCGACGCCGAGTTAACCTCACACCAGCACCCCGCGTGTTCTCAGCACAGGCCTCCACTTTGCATTTAACCAAAACATTCCAGGGACCCAGCACATCCCCCCCAAAATAAATCATCTCTGTTCCCATGTGGATCCAATCCCAGGCCCGTTTCAACCGTCAACACCTGCTCCCCTGGGTGAGAGCCTCCGCTTCCCTCTGATCGACTTTTCTCTTTGGCAACTGTTCCTGACAAGGCTCCTCCTTTTCACAACCGCGACGGGTTTAGCGTCCCTGGGCGCTGTGGGGGGGTGTGTGTGGTGGTGGTGGTGGGGTCTTTTCTTTTCTTTTTTCTCAAGAGTTATTTATTGTGTATGCAAGCACTGGGGTGTAGACCAGAGGTGGGGGGGTGGAGGGGTTGTGGAGGAGGCACCAGAGACAGTGGCGGCCAGAGCAGGCGGATCTACTGAAGTACCCTGGTGAGGGGAGCAGCGGGGAGACGGGAGAGGTCTGCTGCCCCCTTAGGCGCTGCTCCTGGCCGCGGGGATCCATCTCCTGCTGCAGTGGCTGGCAAGAGCTTGATGGCGCTTTCTTTCACCCCTGCGCCCCCAGGGAGGCCCCGTGGGGGTCTTTTCTGCTTGACTCTTATCCTTTGGAATTCATGTCTGTGCATTCATTCATTCATTCACTCATTTATTTCCCTCCTGGCTGCTGATCAGTTTGTTTCTGCAGACTTGGGGCTGACTTCCTAGGCGGTGTCCTCCAAGGGGAAAATCAAATTGCCATTTCTGTGGGGGTTATCCATCAGCATGACTGAAACAGGGCGGTATATCAGCTTTCCTTCCACTCTCAGCCCCCCCCCCCACACACACACAGGCCCCATGAACTTCGCTGACAATAAGCACATTTTCCGTGTCAGACTTTTGCGCGGGAGGTGCCTTCTGCTTGAAGCGCCCGCTGTGTCACTTCCTCGACGTCACTGTCAAGTCATCGCTCCTCAGAGACCCCCCCACCCCAGGATCCCTCTGTAACAGCACCCCGCCCCCAACCTCTATCTCTTTTCCCGACCTTTCCTGCCCAACACCTGTTAGTCCCTGACGTTTTTCCCCTCGCGCTGTCCGCGCTCCCCTTTGCTCTGCCCCTCAGCCACCTCGCTGGCTTCTTAGAGTCCCTTCTTTTTTCCAGGAATTTAACTTTTCCCCCCTCACCTGCTAAGTCCACGGAGGGTATTTATTTGTCTTTGTCACTCTCACTTGCTTGCCAACAAAGGGTCGGAGGGCAGGGTGAGGACACCCATCACCCCCAAACCTGCCCATTCTCAATAGGTTCTGCCATCCAGTGCATTGAGAGAAGACACCCGCTGGTGCGTGAGGCCTTTCGTGGAAAGGAACTTTACTACAATGAGTGTGCAGCAAGAAAATGGGACAGAGACGGTTTCCAAATCCAGCACCCAGAGTTCCCCATATCCCCCCATCCTGCCCCCTGTGGGGAAAGCCCCAGCCCAACAGGGTTGTCCCAAGGCAGGTCCACTGAAACCCAAGAGCTGCCCCAAGTCAGGAAAGGGTCCAAAAGAGCCAGAACCCCCCCCTCCCCCCCCCCCCCCCCCCCCCGCAGAGGTCACTCCTCACTATCTGGCGCCCCCTCCTGTGCTTCTGGCCTGGGCATCCTGGTTTCCCAGGTCGGTGTTCACAGTGGGAGGTGTGTGGGTCTGCTGGGCTGTTGTCCAAGGGGGCCACCCCCGGGTGCATGTCAGGAGTGAGGAGTGTTCTCTCCTGGACCCCTCACAGCACTGGGCCCCTCTCCTGGGTTCATATTATCCTTCCTAGAATAAGGATGGCAAAGTGTCTGCCCATGTCTACAGCGATGGGGGGTCATTGGCTTCATTGCTCTTGTGTGTGTGTGTCTGTGTCAGTGCTGCAGATGCAGCCCTGGTCAGACACAGGGTGTGTGTGAACACTTGATCCCTTTCTGGGGGGTGCCTTTTGTGTGTGTGTGATTTTTTTTTTTTAAGATTTATTTCCTTTATGCATATCAGAGCTGGGTTGCAGATCAGAGGGGGGGAGGTGAGACGACTCACCAGACAGAGTGGGGAGCAGAAGAGGTAGATTGTCTGAAATACACAACTGAGGGGAGGGGGGGTGGGGGGGGCGGTAGAGGTCAGCTGCACCATGTGGGTAGCTCCCTGGCCGATGGGGATTGCACTGCAGTGGCTGGGGAGAGCTTCACAGCTCAGTCTTTATCCCCCCGCAACACCAGGGAGGTCCGCTTTTTAAGTTTGTATGGATCTCATTTGTTTAGTTTCCCTTTGCACAAAGAGAGAAGGGAGGGGTGAAGCTAGGAAATGTGCTCCTTGATAGGACAGGTGGCATTGTTACAGGGCAGGGAGAGGGGCAGCCCAAACCCGGCAAACCTGCCTATTTTATACAGGGTTCTGCCATCCCCCGCATTATGCCATCTCCTCGCATTAACACAAAACATGAGACTTTAATGGGAAGGAACTTTAATACAATTAGGAAACAATACAGGAAAGGCAAAGAATCTAGTTTCTAAATCAAGCACCCAAAGTTACCCGTCCCCTTGTGGGTAAAACTCCATCCAAATAGGATTGGCCCAGAGCAAGGCCCCCAAAGCCTGCCACAAGTCTAAAGCATCTTCCAGGGGGGACCCACAGAAAAGGGTCAGAAACAACAAGACGCGGATTCCAAAGGCACCTCCTAAGATTGGGCTCAGTCCTAGGGACCCGGGGGCTCTGACGGGGGGGGGGGGGGGGGGGGGTAGACAGAGCTGCAGCTCATAAGGTGGCGGCCGAGCAGGACGCTCGGGTTCACAGACCCTTGGCCGCCGGCCCGTGGCCTGCGCCTCGTTCTGTTACAGGGCAGGGAGAGGGGCACCCCAGAACCCGCAAACCTGCCTGCTCTAATTAGTTCTGCCATCCGCCGCCCTGCGCGCACTGGGCCTGACGCGGGCGTCACCTCCACTCTAGGCACACACTCACACCCCCAGGAGCAGCGTGCGCCCCGAAGACGCCGCGGGCAGAGGGGACTCCGAAGGCACAACTCCGGGAAGACCCCCACAGCGCTCTACCCACAGGCAGACGGGTGACCGCGCCCTCTGCCAGGAAAAGCAAATTACCCCTCCCAGACACCCCACAGCTCGAGGCCCCGGGCAACCGGCATCCCTGGTGGGGAACAGCCCGCACCCGCCTCAGCGGGGAAGAGACGCCCTCGCCAGGAGCTGCCCCCGCTGCTGCCAGAAGCCCGCCCACCCGACCGCGCAGACCCGGGCGGAAACAACAATTGACGGCGCCAGAAGCGTCCGTAGGGGGCGCCAGATCCCCCCAAGGCGAAGACCCGCCGACCAGAACCCTCTGCCCCTGGACCCTCTGCCCCCTCTACCCAAAGTTTCCCAATTCCCACTCACCCAGGCCTGACACACCAACGGCGCCCCAAACTGAGGGAGACTCACAGACTCCCTGAGGGGGACTCCGATTCCTCCCAAATGTGTGCAGGCCAGGGGCTGGGTGGCCACCCCGGGGAGCTGACACCAAAGGCCAGGGGACCGCGGTTTTCCACCCGGGTTCCATCTCCTCCAAGGCCAATCCAGGTGGCAGAGAAGAGCTGGGCCTCTCCCAGGGAGGATTTGGCATGTTCCCCAGAGGAGAAACCCCACAGCTGCTGGGACTCTGCCTCCCCCTGGAGAGAGGGCGCTCCCTCTGAGCAGGGGGTGGGGGTTCAGGACGCCACCCGGGAAGCCCGGACGACGGCGTGGCCTGGAGCGCCGCCTCTGAGGCGGGCAACTGCTCCATCCCGGGAAGTCAGAGTTGGGGCTGGTAGAACCCAAGTGCCATTGGTACCGAACGCCGGCCTCAGTTTCCCCTCAGCCGATGAAAGGAAATCGAGTTTGGGGGAAAGGAAAGTGGTTGAATTTGTGGACAAACCAGGAGGGCAGCAGACTCATGTCTGACAGACCGCAGCCCTGCTCTGGGGCAGAGGGCAGGGTCTGGATGCAAAGGGGAAAAAAGGGGAAGATGAGGGAGGGTCCGCCTGGGGAGAGGGGGAAGGGGTCGGGGCTAGATGGGGGAGCTCCAGGCTGCTTTTCTCAGCTCCTTGGAAGGGGAGAAGACAAAGCTGTCAAACTAGGGGAACTTCCAGAGATGGGGGAGACCAACTGGTTCATTCCTCCCTGAAGGGCCGGTCCCTGGTGCCTGCATCAGAGGCGCTGCAGCAGCTCAACCCGAAACCTCAGATTCATAATAAAACGCTTCTTTAGGGACACGTCTCCTCCTTGATGTTTCTAGCTCTCTTTCTTTATGCACACAAGAACTGGGGTACAGGCCAGAGGTGCGGGGGTGCGAGAGGAGTCACCAGAGACAGAGTGGGGAGCTGAACTGGCGGATGGACTGAAATCCACAGCTGCGGGGGGCAGCGGGGAGACCGGGGAGGTCTGCTGCGCCCTGTGGCTGCTCCTGGCCGGCGCGGGGGGATCTCGTCCTGCGGGGGCTGGCCAGAGTTGGAGAGCGCCGTCAGGAACCCCCCGCCCCCGACAGGCCCATGAAGATGACATAAAACGGACCCCCCCAGTTCTCATGGTGAAGCTGGGCACAACCCCAGGCGCCGCCTTTGGAATCACGACGGAGAGAGGGAGCTCAGGGCCGCGTCCTTCTGCCCCAGGGACGGTGCGGGGGCTCCTGACCACCAGCTCCCTCCCTGCGCAGGCAGAGGCTGCCCGCCCGTCCAGGTGCCGCCCCGGGCCAGGGCTTCTCTCCCCGATCGCCCTCCGCAGAGGCCGCGCCCGCCGCGAAGGCCCCGCCTGGGCCGCGACCAGGACACGCCAGGGCGGTCTCCATTCAGAGCAGGGGCGCACGGACCCCGCCCGGACTCCCCATATCTCCAGCTGCGGCCTCACCGGGACTCGCTTAGTACCCGCTGGCCGACCCTCGCCCCTCTCCCCTTTTTTACTCCCTTGTCTACAAGCCCCGGCCCTGGAGCAGGGCCGCGTGAGCAGACACGAGGGGCTGCCCTGCTCAGGGCGCCCGGTCACAGGCGCTCGGTCCCCAGCTCTGGCTCCCTGGCCGGGGAGGACGCGGGGGCCGAAGGTGGGGTCACGGCACTGGGGAGGGCCCAAGCCCGGAAATGCAAATCACCCCACCCTGACACCCCAGCGCGCGCGCGCCGCGGGCAACGGGCACCCCTGATGGGGAAAAGCCCGCCCTTGACGCGGCGGAAAGGAGAAGCGGCCGGGAGCGGCCTCTGGGGCAGGAAGAAGCCCCGCCCACCGCCCCGGGCCGCCCGAGGCGGACTCCAACATGGCCCACGACGGAGGGGCCGGTAAGGGGCGCCGGTAGAGGGCGCCAGAGCCCAGCAGGGCGAAGTCCCGCCGAAGGGGACCCTCTACCCCTCCACCCTCTACCCGCATTTTCAGTTGCTTCGCTCCCATCGGTCTCTACTGCTCCTTGCTGTCTGCAGCAGCCTGTATTTTCGCAGCCCCCAGCTCAGGTGTGCCGCGTAAGCACTCCCGCCCCTTCCGACAGGCGCCCACCCTCAGGCTGCCGACCGAAGCCTACACTCCCAAACGCCCCTTTTTCTCACTACCCGGGTTGGCCACAACGGTTCTCGGCGCACACCCCCAAGGGAAGCAGTCTCCCCCACCCCTCAAATGGCCACACAGCCATTTGCTGTCCCTCCACAATCGCCACCCGGCTTTCCCTTGGCCACTGCACCTGCAGCCACGACCCACCCAGGTGAACGGCGCAACTGAGCACAATCACAACAGACACAGCAGAACCTGGCTCCTTCCAGCCAGGGCCCCCCGGAGGCTGAATGAGCAGCTCTTTTGCACACCCCCACCCCATGATCTCTCTGGACTGCCCCCCACAGCCCCGCTCCCTCCAGGGGGAACCACTGCTCAGTCTCGGCGGACTCCGCCTTCCCAAGGAGGGACGTCTGGCTCCCGGGCCTTCTTCTGGTCTCAGCGCAAGCCACACCCCCACCCCAGGTGTGAGCACTCTGAGGTCTGAGACCCTCAGCTCTCTTGGGGAACCCGCCCAGCCCCAGGGGTACTCACTGCCGTCCCCGCCGCACCAGGTCTCATCACCGCCGCTGCCAGGAGGCCCCTGCGCTCAGGCCAGCCCTTGGCCCCTGGGCACCGCCCTCCTAGGGAGAGCGCGCTCCCCACGGCGCCCCTCCCGCTCCCTCCCCGCCGTGGGGTCCCCCACAGGCTCAGGCCCCACCGCCCCCTGAGGGTCCTCGGGCCCTCACCCTCACTCTCCAGCCAACGGGCCTCGCCCACAGGTGCCGGGAGGAGGCTCCGCTGCTCTGGGAGCATGAGCAGCTGCGCCCCACACGTTCGGGGCTCCTGACCTCGGCGCCCGCTTTTGGCGCGTCTGGGAGGCTTTTTTTTTTTTTTTAAGTTTTATTTATTTATCTATCTATTTATTTATTTATTTATACAAGTACTGGGTACAGTCAGAAGCGCGGGTGAGAGGATTCACCAGAGCCAGAGCGGGGAGTAGAGCAGGCAGACTGATGAAACACACTGCTGAGGGGAGCAGCGGGCGAGGCAGGAGAGGTCTGTCGCACCATGGGGGACCCTCGCCGGCAGCTGGAGATCGAACCGTCACTGCAGAGGCTGCCGGCAGCTTCGCAGCCCAGCGCTCAAATGCTGCGCCACCAGGGGAGTCCCTGGACGGCTTTTTGGGACTCCCCCGCCTGCTGCGGAGATCCTCCCCCCAGGCCGCTTAAGGCCGCCCCGATTCTCCAGGGGCGCCAGAACACACCCTCGCTCCCCTCCCAGGGCACCGCGGAGAAGGCGTCCCCCGCCTCAGCCTCTCGCGTGCTCGGGGGTCCCCGCCGTCCGTGGCGGGGGCCCAGTCAGCGCCGGGCGAGCGGATGGGGCGTCGGGCTCCTGCTCCCCCGCCGCTGCGTCTGCGGCTCGGGGTCCTGGGCGCTCACCCAGACCTGCTCTGAGCGGGGCCAAAGTCCGTTGGCGGCCCTCGCAGTGCACACCGACCCCTCGCGGCGCCGGGTCGGGAGCACGCGGAGAGGAGCGCACCCCCCAAGCCCCCGCCCAGCCCCGCTCCCGCCCCAGGTCTTCGCGGACCGCGTTCCGGTCGGCGCCCGGCCCTGCCGCCCGGGCCGGCTCCCGAGGGCTCCGGGCACACGGGCAGTGGGTCCCGGGGCTGCCGGGGGCTGGCGTGGGCCTTTCGCCTTCTCCCCGACAGCTGAGCTGGGCGCCCCGGGCCAGGGCGGGCAGGAGGCCAAGGCCCCAGGGGGGAGGCTCCCGGCCCCTGCGAACCCAGACTCTCCGCGCTCTCCGGGCGGGCGCGGCGCAAGCGGGCGGGGGCTGAGGGGCCGCGGTTGCGGGGCTGAGGAGAGGGCGGGGGCTGAAGGGCGGTCGGGCCCCCCCAGCGCCCGGAGGGTCTGGACTCTTTCTGGGCTCTCCCCGGCGTTCCCGCGGGGTCTGCTCCTGTCCCGGCCGCCGCGCGTCCGCTCTCGCTGGGGGCCGGAGCCTGCCGGGCCGCGGAGACGCCGCCTTATATGCTCCGCCCGGCGCCCGGGTGTGCGCCCTCCCCGCCCCCGCGCCTCCCGCGCCTCCCGCGCCTCCCGCGCGCAGGGCCCAGGTGCTGCCGCAGAGGCCCCGGCGCCCGAGCCCCAGCGGCTGCCTGGGCGCCACAGACCCCCCGCTCTGGCCCTGAGCCCCTCCCCCCCCCACCGGGCGCGCCCGGAATCTGCTCGGGGCCGCCCGGCAAAGGATCGCAGCGTCGTGTGTGTTTCGGGAGAGACGCTGGAGAAGTAACGGACCCTCGGGTGGCTGCAAACGCGCGGGAGACTTTCCCAGCAGCTCAGGGGCTCCCCAGGTCACTCTCGGAACCCGCCTCGCCGCCGAGTTAACCTCACACCAGCACCCCGCGTGTTCTCAGCCCAGGCCTCCACTTTGCATTTAACCAAAACATTCCAGGGACCCAGCACATCGCCCCCCAAAATAAATCATCTCTGTTCCCATGTGGAATCCAATCCCAGGCCCGTTTCAACCGTCAACACCTGCTCCCCTGGGTGAGAGCCTCCGCTTCCCTCTGATCGACTTTTCTCTTTGGCAACTGTTCCTGACAAGGTTCCTCCTTTTCACAATCGCGACGGGTTTAGCGTCCCTGGGCGCTGTGGGAGGTGTGTGTGGTGGGGAGGAAGCTTTTCTTTCTTTTTTTCCCAAGAGTTATGTATTGTGTATACTACAAGCACAGGGGTGTAGACTAGGGGAGGGGGTTGTGGAGGAGGCACCAGAGACAGTGGCGGCCAGAGCAGGCGGATCTACTGAAATACCCTGGTGAGGGGAGCAGCGGGGAGACGGGAGAGGTCTGCTGCCCCCTTAGGCGCTGCTCCTGGCCGCGGGGATCCATCTCCTGCTGCAGTGGCTGGCAAGAGCTTGATGGCGCTTTCTTTCACCCCTGCGCCCCCAGGGAGCCCTTTGCTGTTTTCTGCTTTGAATTTCATGTCTGTGCAATTTTGATTGACTGACTGATTGCACGGGAGGTTCGCTCTGCTTGAAGCTCCCACTGTGTCACTTCATTCATGTCATTATCCAGGATTCGCTCCTCAGAGACCCCCTCACCCAGGATCCCCCTGTAACAGCACCCCGTAATCTCAATCTATTTACCTGACCTTTCCTGCCCAACACCTGTTGGTCCCTGACATTCCCCCCCTCCCCTTTGCTCTGCCCCTCAGCTACCTCGCTGGCTTCTTAGAGTCCCTTCTTTTTCCCAGGAATTTTACTTCTCCCCCCTCACCTGCTAAGTCCTCAGAGGATGTTTGTCTTTGTCATTCTCACTTGCTTTCCAACAAAGGGTGGGAGGGCAGGGTGAGGACACCCCATCACCCCCAAACCTGCCCGTTCTCAATAGGTCTGCCATCCAGCGCCTTGATATAAGACACCTGCTGGTGCGTGAGGCCTTTCGTGGAACTTTACTACAATGAGTGTGAAGCGAAGAAAATGGGACAGAGACGGTTTCCAAATCCAGCACCCAGAGATCCCGTCCCACCCCACGCCCTGTGGGGAAAGGCCCAGCCCAACAGGGTTGTCCCAAAGCAGGGCCACTGAGCCCAAGAGCTGCCCCAAGTCAGGAAGGGTCCAAAAGAGCCAGAACCCCGCACCCTGGGCCCCAGGGGCAGAGGTTACTCTGTCCACGATCGGGCACCCTCCTGTGCTTCTGGGCTGGGTGTCCTGGTTTCCCAGGTCCGTGTTCACAGTGGGAGGTGTGTGGGGTCTGCTGGGCTGTTGTCCACCAGCCCACCACGGGAGCATGTCAGGAGTGAGGAGTGTTCTCTCACTGGGCCCCTCTCCTGGGTTCATTTCATCCCTCCTAGAATAAGGATGGCAAAGTGTCTGCCCACGTCTACATCGATGGGGTCTCTTCTCTGAGAAGTGACCACAGGGCTCCTTTGCTTGCTGTGTATTGGGGTCATTGGTTTCATTGCTCGTGTGAGTGAGAGTGTGTGTCTGTGTCAGTGTTGCAGATGCAGCCCTGGTCAGACACATGGTTTGCGAACACTTTACCCCTTTCTGTTGGTTGCCTTTTATGTGTGTGATTTTTTCCTAAGTTTTATGTCTTTATGCATACCAGAGCTGGAGTGCAGGCCAGAGGCGAGAGGTGCGGGGGTGAGACGACTCACCAGAGACAGAGTGGGCAGCAGAACAGGCAGATTTCCTGAAATACACAGCTGCGGGGAGCAGCAGGGGGGCGGGAGAGGTCAGCTGCACCATGTGGGTAGCTCCCTGGCCTGCGGAGGATCGAACTCAGGCTGCAGTGGCTGGGGAGAGCTTCACAGCACAGTCTTTAGCCCCTGAGCCACCAGGGAGTCCCGCTTCTTAAGTTTGCATGGATTTCACTTATTTAGTTTCCCTTTGGACAGGAGAGAAGGGAGGGGTGCAGCTAGAAAACGTGCTCCATCACGGGGCAGGCAGGGGTCCGGAGTCTGCCCCCAGGCGCTTCTCAGCTGCAGGAGACCCGGCGGGGGGCGTGCGGGTCTTGGCCTCCCTCTTACCAGCGAGGCGTGCTGAGCAGCTTCCCTGGCGCCTTGTCCTGCCCTGGTCCTTGGCCCCTGGGCTGTCGGGCAGGCGCGCGGGCGGGCAGCGGGCAGCCGTCCCCACCACGCCTCGTGGCACAACCGGCCCGGAGCGATCCGGCCGTGAGCTCAGGGTGGATTGGAAAGGTACCTCCTAAGGTTGGGCTCTGACCGCTTGGCCTCTGACCGAGGGCCCTGGCGGCTCTGCCTGGGGCGGGGGAGCAGAGCTGCAGCTCACGAGAGCAGGCCGCTGGGGGTTCGCAGACTCGCGGCCACCAGCCAGCGCCTGCGCCTCCTTGTGTCTGTGGTGGTCTCAGCTCGCCCCGCGTCTCTCATCCACGCTGACCGAATTTTCAGACGTGGTGTCCAATGTATTCTTTTGTTTACCTTGATGATAGCTACTTTACTTAATAAAAATAGTGATTCTGCTTGCCAAGGTGCCATGTTGCACGTTTATAGATGGATTCATTGATTACACTTATATACTTGTCATTACCAATTTAATCAAGTAAGCACAGTTAACTCAATTATTTTGCAGTGTAGAATAGGGTTTTCTTCCAAATCGGCTGTTTCCACTTTGCGTAGAATTTTCCATTCTTTTCCGTTTGGTTTTAAGTGTCTCCATGATACACAAGGGTGACCTCAGTTTCCCTAAGCCAATAAAAGGAAACAAGAGTTTGAGGAAAAGGCAGGTGGTTGTTTTTGTCGACAAAGGAGGAGGACTGAGCCCCAGACTCATATCTGAAAGACCACTGTCCTGCTCTTTGGCAGAGGGCGGGGGTCTTTATGCAAAGGGGAAAAGGGGGGAAGATGAGCAAGGGTCAGCAAAGGGATCAGCAAAGGGGTCAGCGCCAGTTTGCTTTTTCATAAGCGCTGCTGTTTAATGCCCTTCTTCTTGGAATGCAAGAAGACAGACGTGGCAAAGAAGGGGGAAATTGCAAAAACTGCAGGAAAGACAAACTGGTTCATGTTTATCTGAGAGACCAGTCATCTGTAACTGCATCATGCTCCCCACTCTCTCTTGTGACCTTCCATTTCTGTGGGAGAAAGGGGCTGGCATCTTCTGGCTGCTTCCTGCTGTCCTGGTGGTGGGGGCTGACCATGCATGGAAGGCCTGCGCTTGCTGGTGCCGCAGCTCCTGACATGTGTTAAGGCTTTGGTGGCAGTGTGGCTGTAATAAGGTGTAAAACATATCATAGTTCTCAATGTAGTAGGGATGGCTTTTTCCCTTCCTCCAGAGGACGGCATTTAGGGTACAGCCCTCACTGAAGGGGACCAGAGACTAGTATAAATCGTGACTGAGACATCATCTTTCTCTACCCTCATCCCAATTCTGTAAAATAGTAAACCAAATCTAATTTGCTGGGGTGGGGGGAGGGGGGGTAGGCACCAGGCCTTTTGCCCACTGTCACTGTGCAGGCACCTCTTTTCATCAGCTTGTTCCCTCCACAGGGCAGTAGCCGTCCTGGCCGCCCGAGACCTGTACCATCCTGGTGCTTCTCTGCACTGACCCCCTCAGCAGAGGCAGCTTCCTCCTGAGGCTGCCAGCCTGTGACCATGCAGGCCTCTCTTAGCAAACCTGTCCTTTTCGGGCAGCCTGTTTTTCCCCTGTGTCTATGCAAGTGTCTTTCTCCTCCTCTCCCTTTTTGTAATAAACCTGCCCTTTTGGATATAACTAACATCTGTGTGGTGGAGAATCTTGCCTGGGAAACTCACTGGTGCCACTGAGGGGGGAGCTCTGATGAAATTTTTCCCAGAGTGAACCCAGGAATCCTGCACTCCAAACCCAACATCTCCAAAAGCGACTTCATCTCTCCAAAAACGCCTTCACAAACATTTAATAAAGGAGAAGAGAAACCTGAACAATGAAAAACTATAAAATTCGGGGGCTTTCCTGGTGGTGCAAGGGGTTAAGCACAACACATGGCACAGCAGACCTCTCCTGCATTGCCCGCAGCTCCCCTCAGCAGTTTGTTTCAGTAGATCTGCCTGTTCTGCTCCCCGCTCTGTCTCCGGTGAATCCTCTCACCCCCCACACCTCTGGCCTGGACCCTAGTTCTTGTATGCATAAAGAAAAAAAAAATACAAAGTTCACAAAGTCAAAGACTAATTAAAAGTCCTCCCAACCCCACCAAAAAAAAAAAGTCCAGGAGAAGACAGTTTCATTGTTGAATCCTACCATACTTTTCATGAAGTTCTTTTAGACGTTCTTGACAAACTTTTCCAAAAATTAGAAGCAGATTTTATGAGACCAACATTACTTTGACTCCAAAAGGAGACAAAGATACCACAGAGAAAGAAAGCTATAGACCAAGATCTCTAATGAACATAGATGCAAAATCCCACAATAAAATTTTATGTTACTCTCACTTTCCTTGCTAGTGATTGGTCTATTTAGATGATCTATTTCTTCCTGATTCAATTTTGGGAAATTACATATTTTGTGAATTTATTCATTTCTTCTAGGTTGTCCATATATTATATGGATACTCACACTAATCTCTTATGATCCTTTATATTTCAGTGTTATTTTTTGCAACTTCTCCTTTATTTCTTGTTTTGTTTACTAGAGCTTATCAGAACAAGTAATCACTCATGGTTAACAATAAATTAGTTTCATATAATAATTGTTTTTTTTATTAAATAAAATGTTAATCCAACTCAGGCATGCATGTAAGCAAAAATAAAAAAGTAAAAGGAACTCAGGTGCAGGAAGTGAGCAGATTCACTAGAGACAGAGTGGGGAGCAGAACAGGTGGATCTACTGAAATACACAGCTGAGGGGAGCAGTGGGGAGACAGGAGAGGTCTGCTGCACCATGTGGGTTGGCTCCCTAGTTGGGATTCAACTCTCTGCATTGGCTGGCACTAGCTTGACAATGCTAAGACTTTAACCCCTGTGCCACCAGCGAGGCCCCTTTGTCAGGTTTTTATATCAGAGTGATGTTGGTCTTGAACTATATTTGGAAGATTTCCCTCTTTACTTTTTGGAAAACTTTGAGTAGATTAGGTATTAGTTCATATTTGAAGATTTGGTGGACCTCACTTGTTCCACCATCTGGGCCTGGACTTTTGTTCTTTAGGAGATTACTGTTTCAATTTTCTTGCTTGTCATTTGTCTGTTCAGGATTTCTATTTCTTTCTAGTTCAGTCTTGGAGGGTTGCAGCTTACTAAAAATTTCTCCATTTCATCTAGGTTATTTACTTTGTTGGCATATAGCTGCTCATAGTAATCTCATATGATAATCTGTATGTCTGAAATATCTGTTGTAGTGTATCTCCTCTGTTATTTCTAATTCTGCTTATAGAGTTTTGTCCCTTTGTTTCTTAGTTGGTCTAACTCGAGGTTTATCTTTGTTGATCTTTTCTTTTTTAAAGGTTTATTTATTTGTGCATACAAGAACTGGGGTACAGGGCAGAGGTGTGAGTGGTGATAGGATTCACCAGAGACAGAGGTGGGACCAGAACAGGCAGACTGACTGAAATACACTGCTGAGGGGAGCAGCGGGCAAGTCAGGAGAGGTCTGCTGTGCCATGTGGGTAGCTCCCTGGCTGGGGATCAAAGTAATGCTTCAGAGGCTGCTGATTGCTTCATAGTGCTGTGTTTAACCCTTTGTGCCACCAGGGAAGCCCCTGCTTTGTTGATTCTTTCAAAGAACTAGTTTTTGGTTTCGCTGATGCTTTGAACTATCTTTTTGATTTCTATTTCATTTATTTTTGCTGTAATTTTTATTATCTCTTGCCTCCTACCAGGTTTTAGTTTCATTTGTTCTTCTTTTTCTAATATATTGAGGTGAGGATAAGGTTTATTTATTTGAGCTCTTGTTACTTGATGTGTTCCTGAATTCCTCTCAGTATCACTCTTGCTGATAGATAATTTCTGATACATTGTGTCTTCATCTCCAGGTATTTTTAATTTTTTTCTTTGATTTCTTCATTTATTCAGTCTTTCAGAGGTGTGTTGTTCAGTCTCCATACATTAGAAATTTTTCTCGCTTTTCTTTGTGGTTTATTTCTTGATACTACTGTGATCAGAGAAGGTACTTGATTTGATTTTAATATTTATGAACTTACTGATATTTGTTTTGTGACCCAGCATGTAATCTCTCCTGGATAAAACTGACATTGGCACAGTCCCCAGAGTTTAAGATTTCACCAGTTTAGCAAGCATGTGTGTGTGTGTGTGTGTTTGTGTGTAGTTTTATGTGAGTTTGTCACATGTGGCTACCACATTATTCCTGGCAAACATTAATTTGTTCTTCATCTCTATAATTTTATTTCAAGGATGTTATATAAATATAATGTTACGTAAACATTTGAAATTAAGCACATGTTTTTAATGTATACTTGCTAAAGGCCTTTTTAGATTAAAAATGTTTAGGTTTTCAATGAGTGAAATGTAATTACAAGTTTAAAAAATACATGGGTTTAATTTATCCTTAGGCCATCATGAGTTTTTACTTTTGAGTTAGGCAACAGCAAAAATTTACTCAATTATTCTCTCATCTAACAAATGTATCCAGTCACTACTCCATTCTGGATACTGTCTGAGGAAACACTGGGAAAAACCTACTAAAAGTCTTATTCTCCTGCAACCTATGTAAAGTGGGGAAAGAGGATACTAGACAGTGAATATAATAAATAAGAAATGTTTAGTATATTGGGAAGTGATAAATGCTCTGGAAGATGAAAAATTGAGTAGGAAATCAATGATCAGAAGTGTAGGGAGGGGACGTTGAACAAATTGCATTATTCAATAGAATAATCAAGGTAGGTCTTGTGAATACATAGGTAGGCACAAATGAATTGAATGTATAGTAAAAAGTGTTTCTCCTTACATATTGATTTGCATATTTCTACACGATATGCATATCACATCTGGAATTAAAACAATATTTGAATTTCTAGTATCTTTTATAGTATGATCATACTATGGCACTCATTTTGCCTTTTTTGCTTAACTGTCATTCAGATAAGGTTCATATTGGGCTAAAGTTTACAATATTGACTTTATTTGCAACACTGATTCCTAACTTGACATTCCTTAGCATTGCACAGATTAATGTTCTATATATTCAAGAAGCACTGAGTCCCTAGTTTTATTATTCATATTGAAGTTGCCAATGGACTTTGCTGGATATTTTGTGGAAGGAAGAATTACAATGATGTTATCAGAATCCAACCAAATTATAACTCATATTATCTTCCTTAATTTAGTAAAATGTCAGATATCTCAAACTAGTATTTTGAAATTTATCATTTCCCCCCATTCAGTTTTTGTCTGGGTACAAAATGTAGTATCCGTGTGAGACCATTACATTCTTTTATTAGCTTAGGAAAACATTGCTTTTCTTTAGAGTAACATTTGAGAGGAACATTCTTCTCCTTTAAGAATTACCAATATTTTTTTCTAGAAAGTACTTTCCTATCTCTGTCTTTCACAAATCTGAATTTATATCCATTGTTTATAATACTTCAGAAAGTATATCTTTTTATTATTTATTATTTATTTATATTTTAAAATGTTTATTTATGCATACAAGAGCTGGGGTACAGGGCAGAGATGGGGGGGTCAGAGGATCCATCAGAGACAGAATGGGGGAACAGAACAGGCAGACTGACTGAAATACACTGCTGAGGGGAGCAGTGGGAGAGGCAGGAGAGGTCTGCCTTGCCATGTGGGTTGCTCCCTGGCCACCCGGGGATCTAACTTGTGCTGCAGAGGCTGTGGATTGCTTCAGAGTGTGGTGCTTAACCCCTTGCGCCTCCAGGGAGGCCAGAAAGTTTATCTTTTGATAGGATAACTTTTACTCTAGAAATTATTACCTTTAACCTAGAGCCACAGTCTTAACTGCAAAAACACACCTGCATTTAGTACTTTTCTCTAGATCTGCACCTTTTCTATCAGAGACATATTTATCAAGAAGCTATTGAGATTTAAGCTTCAGTGTACCATTTTGTGTAGGCCCATTGCCATAGCTTGCACTTAATTTTAAATTCATCATTTTGTGCTCTGGCTTTTTTTTTTTTTTTTTTTTTTTTGTGGGACCCTCGCCAGTGGCCAGGTATCAAACTGGCGCTGCAGAGGCTGCGGGCAGCCTCGCAACCCAGCGCTAACTGCTATGCCACCAGGGGAGGCCCTTGTGCTCTGTTTCTTAAGACTCTTCCAAATTATATAAGCTTCCAGGCCCCATAAACCCTAGATCTTCCCTGTTGCTATACAGGACTCAAGAGGATAGGTTGCATAGAAATAAAAAGAAACCAAGAGCCTGGATTTTAAATTAAGGTTATAATTTTACGGGGCCTCCCTGGTGGCGCAAGAGGTTAAGCACTGCACCATGAAGCAATCCACAGCCTCTGCAGCATGAGTTCGATCTCCAGCCAACCAGGGAGAAACCCACATGGCGAGGCACACCTCTCCTGTCTTGCCCGCTGCTCCCCTAAGCAGTGTATTTCAGTCAGTCTGCCTATTCTCTTCCCCACTCTGTCTCTGGTGGATCCTCTCACCGCCCTATCCCCGCATCTCTGGCCTGTACCCCAGCTCTTGTTTGCATAAATAAATAAATCTTTTTTTTTCATAAAAGGTTATACCTTTACATTAGCAGTCCCTTACGTGGCCAGCTTTCCTAGGTTAAATGAAATGAATGAATACAATTCATTTGTGACTTTAGTTGATTTTAAGTACAGTATTCTATAGAACCCCATTTGACAGTGAGAAATACACATTCTGGTATTCATGGCTATGTGCCATGTTATTGCTATAAAATATTGTATTTGACCCTTATGAAACCTTGAAAGTAGGAAGTATGGTCCCAAATCCTATCACAGAGCATTAAGGTATAATTCTCCAAAGTAATACAGGTAAAAAGTTTGCATCTGGGATATAAAACCAGTTCAATCTGACTCTAAAGGTCACGGGGCCTCTGCACAACGCAACTGAGGAGCTCCTTCTCTTTTTCTTGAATTGATATCTGATTATACCAAGGTCCTCTACAGAATACAAAGTTAGAGGTAAGTGTGGGAGATAAGATACTTGGAATTTTTCAAAATAATTCAGTAATATGAAATTAAGCATACTCCATTTTTCCATTTGTCACAAGATAAAAATATCCATGAGCCCTGTTTATAAGAAATGTTCTGCTCAAAATAGAGTTGAGGCAGCAACACTTTGCGCTGCAGAATAACTTTCACTTTCCCATGCAATTAGCATGCTGTTCTTCCACTCTACAGTTCTGTTGTTTTAACCACATTCAAGAAAATCAAACTAGGTCACTCCTAGCTTCCGATTTGGCTAATTATAAATTCAATTAAAATCTTTAGGATGAATTAAAAATCCGATCATAGTTTTGCTAAGAATGTGCAAAGCTGCCAAATTCCTCAATTCTTAGGCAAATTTTCCCACAGCTTGTGCTAAACACCTGAAAGCTCTGCTCAGTGCATCTGCTGATTCTTCTCCTGGCTGGATGGGAACTAATGACCACAATCTGGAAGGTCTTCGTAGGAGTAGCCGTTGTGGCCTCGGGACGCTCTGTAGGCGATCAGCAGGTGGTAAAACCCAGGCAGGAACACCAGGACACCAACGATCAGAACGCAAATGGCCCGACTTGCGCCCACTTTCCGGATGTAACCTGCTAGCAGGAGGCAGCCGGTGATAACGAGAAAGATGCCAATCAAAAACTGTGTGGTGGCACAGGCAATGGCCTTATAGGGGGTCTTGACAGGTCTTTCTTTACATCGTAACAAGTGAGATCTCACGACTCCCAGGCATCTTTTAAAGCTAGCTTCAGCAGGTGAAGTCTCCTTCTGAAGGTTAATGTGTACACCATCAGTGCTGGAGAGCTTAGAGTATTTCACTTTGCTTCCGGGGATCCCAGCAGCCACGTTGGCCCAAGTGGGCACCATAACCTACAAACCGGGCTGGGAGTTCTCCTGCCGCCGTGCAATGGATGAGTTTCTCGGGGCGGAGTCCACCCAACGGCTGCCCTGACCGCGTGGGGAGGGTTGACGCACTCCTCTCACTCATCTGTGTCTCCTGACTCGGCTGTCTCTGGGAGACTCACCTCGCCCCGGCTTTTTTGGACAGGGCAGCTCTTTTAATTGCAAAGTTGTGACTACTTTCATTAATAGTCTGTTATTATATTGGCTCTATTATTTTCTTAGGCCAGTTCTAGTACAGGAATCTCATTCCTTTATCATTGAAACTATTTAGATTGAATAGATTAGGTTACATTAGATTTCATTCCATTTTGTAAAATTCTTATTTTCTCTAAATCTTCAGAATCACATTGCATTCATGCCTCTCTTCTTGCACCGGTCCAACATACAGCTGCATTAGCTAATCTGATCAGCCTCAAATGGTCAGTCAGGAGAGGAAAGATGAGAGTCAAATTTAGTGAAATCCTACCTTAGCCACCAGTCACGTGTAAGGGTGGTCACAGTGCCCACCTAGGAGCCTAGTTCCTTCCTAAAGTGGGATTCATATCACCTGCTGCATAAAGTGATTGTGAATAGTTACTGAGTGATGTATGTGAGCTGCCTTGAAGAGAGCAGATACCCCTCATGGAGGTAAGATCCTGACATCATCAAGGGCAAGGAATGTCCAAACACTTCAAAGCCCTGAAGTCTTCATTTTGGTTCATGTTATAGAAACCACTTTACTACAAGTTTGTGTTGCCTGATCATTGAATTGACTGTCTTCAGGGAGTGGTGTGCCTTTTGGAATGGCAGAGTTTAATACAAAGTAGTGTGATTTATCAGACCATTGTCAAGAGGGCTCCTACTTTATGAGTCATTGAATTGGATACCTTTAAATTCTGTACTAACTCCTACATTTTATGAACTTGAGCTACAACCTCTGATTCAAAGTTCATTACCAACCAAATACATGATTGTATTTCTTACTAATCAACACATTCTTAGTTGCTTATAATTCATCTCAAAACTTGTTTCCTATCACATTCATCATCCCTTTTAATTCAATTTAAGCTCATTTGGAATATGCATTTTAAATTCAAGAAATGTGTTTTTTTTAATATATTGTTTTATATATGTGATTACCTCATTATCCAAACTAGAATATAAACTTGGTGGAGGAGATGGTATTTGTTCAAGATTTTTAAACCTAGGAATGAGTCCTTTGTTTTCTGTAAAAGCAATATATGTTGCTTTAATTTACTACAAACTGTAAATATATAGGTATTTATAGTTCTTCCTATAACTATTTAAATTTAAACTATGAGACATCATGCCAAAAAAACACACCTACCCCTTGGAGGCACAGACTGGAGTTTTGGGACCAGGAATCTCTGGCAATTATGTGGTAGAAAAACTTTTCTTTTCAAGTAATGTAGCACTTCATAGAATCTTGGGACTGAAATAGTGTCAGAGAAGATTCCTTCCTCCACTCCAGTAAGAACAACCTGAAAGTTAACTCAGACAGGCCTTCCTCTCAAAGGGTTTCATGATTTGGAGACAAAGTGAGTACGTTTTGGATCTATGAGACCAGCCCAGACTGCACCCAGGGGCACTGATGAGATTCATGCTTCATTAAAAAACAAAAAATGTGGGTGAAGAGAAGCACCTGGAGGCTGTGGTCTGGAGAGGAGAGGCTGCCAGACAGACAGCCACACTGCCCGTCAGCTTGGGTTGCTGGGGAGGGAAGAGTTAAGGGTGTGGAGGTGCATATCCTTGACTAAGTGGAAATCACATGCCTGGTCCAGCGTCAGAAGAACACGGACAGTGTGCTGGGCTGCACGGCAAAATGAGGAGGGGTCCCAGTGAACTGCAGTGGTAGACTCTGGCGGATATGGTGTGGTAACATACACCTGAAAATGTGTGAATATATACCTCTGGATCATACGAAGTTTTGCAAACCAATGATAACTCAATTAAAAAAATTTAAATCATGATCTTACCTTCAGTTATATAACATTTTATAATGTACAATCTCCGTAACATATCGCAGAAATACAAAGTCACGCTGATATATCTGACACCAAGATCACACAGCTAGTTAGCATTAAAGTTAGGAATAAGTCATCTGTAGTGCATCCTCAACTATAAAGAGCTAGAAACCAGTAATATTTAATGGAGTTGAACTTTGTCTTCATTCCGACTTACTGAATTTTATTTGCATAGGATCACATTTTATACAAACTAGATGATAAAAGTCTCTCCTACCTGGGTTGCTGAGACTGGACCTTAGCTTTTTGAAGAAGAAGCATAGTCAGGTGTCACCTCTTTGAGAAAAAAAATTGAACTGAGGCAGGTAATCCTTTCATATTCTGGATGGGCAGTTCTTAGAGATTGTACTGGCTCTCAGTGGGTAGAATCCTACTGGTACATAGGACATCTGTGCTTTAGGTTGTAACTGTGCTGCTGGGGAAAAAAAACGGAATATGGGGAATATAAAAATAAAATTTATTAAAAAAAACAAATTAGTATATTTTATATCCTTTGAGTAGATTCCTAATAGTGGAGTCACTGAGTCATACGGCAGTTCAATTTTTAGTGTTATCAGGAACCTCCATAGAGCATTCCATACTGTCTGGAGCACTTTGCATTCCTACTAGCAAGTTCCTTTTTTTTTTTCCTTTTACCACATCCTCATCATCTGTTGTTTTCTGGCTTTTTTTTTGATATGGACCCTTCTCACTGGTGTGAGGTGGTATCTCATTGTGGTTTTGATTTGCATGAAATGCTTTTCTTGTTAGATGAATGGATGAAACAATATGATATATGCACTCGATGGAATATTATTCAGCCATTAAAAGAATGAAATCTTTAGAATTGGCAACAACTTGGACAGATCTCGAGGGAATTATGCTATATGAAATAACTCAGTCAGAAAAGAAAAAATATTTTATGTTATTGTCTTATTTTGGAATCTTAAAAAAAATAAACAAAAAACCAAGTTCATAGATGCAAAGAATAAATTGGAATTTGCTAGAGGTGGGTAAGGAGAATGGGAAAATTAGATGAAAGAAGTGAAAAGCTATGACCATTCACTTTATAAATAAGTCATGCTGATGTAATATACAGCATGATAACTATGGTAAATAATTATTGCATATATGAAAGTTCTCTAAAAAGCACACCTTAAAATTTCTAATCGCAAGAAGAAAATGTTATAGCTCTGTATGATGATAGATGTTATAGTGTGTCCATGTTTATAATATATAAAATTATGGTGTCATTATACTTTATCCCTGAAAATATTATAGTTCTATACATCTATCATACCTAATATGAGAATAAATGCAGAAAAATTATATCACACAGTATCCTCAGACAAATTCACTTATAGATATTTGTGAGAGTATTCTTTTGAGGGATTGTATATCTGTAAATGGGAGTAAATACATATTAATCTGATAACTGTAAAAAGGAGAGTGATGTGCGCATGTATGAATATGTTTGTGTACATTTATAGATATTGAAAGGATTGGCTCAATAAAGAAAATGAGAGCCAGGCTAAGTTTCTCACAGGCAGGAAATTTATTGTGCTCACAGGCAAGATCTGCTGACTCCTGTGGGGGTAGGAGAAGTTGTGCCTGCTGGGGGATAAGTGCAAGCTTTTATAGGGCAGGGCCTGGGTTGGAGGGAGGCATAGAATGCAGAGTGGAAGTTGCTTTTCAAAGAAGTTTTTTTCTCTTGGAACTGGTTGTTCTTTCAAAGCTGCTTATCAGGGCCCTTGCAAACTGGGCAGAGCCAATTCCTGGGATGCAGGTGGCAGCAGTTTCAAGTCCCCCCCATCTCTACCCTGGCCTCGACCTCACAGATATATCTATACATTTATTATAAATTGTATTACTATAGAAAATGTGAAATACAATATGAAAATACTATAAAATGTGCAATTTAGTCATATTTATTATAAATGGGTCAATTTATACTCCCAACATGCTTTCACTGATTTTTTTCTGAACTGTTGAATACCCGATCTACTGTTGCCCAATGCTGAATGAATAATGTTGTGACGTGATGACTACCTGGTATATTCATTGAAATTAGTGAGTAGATGAAAGTGAAAATCATGAAGAAACTTTGAAACTTCATTTGATACACAGGACAAGATCAACATCATCGCTGAACTGATATGAGCTTTTGAATACTGTGCTTCTCACAATGAATGACTAGCAATGTTTTGTTTGTCCTGCATTATAACATTTTTCTGCTTTATGATCTTAAGTATTGACTTGGTCAGTAAAATAATAAATAAAATACTGATAAATAAAAAACCAAATAAACAAGCAAATAAATTTAGTGTGATTCTAACTCTTCAAATAAAGTGAGAAAACATGAATCTAGACCAAGGGAAGGCAAGTATTGGTGACTACATCTGAGGGGAGAAATCAAATACTCTACAAAACTGAGTAACAATGTAAGAAAATTGAAAAATTAATAAAAGAACAAAGACAAAAACATTAATGTTCATGCTCACCACTACTTTTCTACATATTATTGGAAGTCCTAGCAGAGCAATAAAGCAAGAGGAAGATACAAAATTAAGCCAAATTGAAAGAGAAAATTAAACCTATCATTGCTAACAGATGACATGATCATATACACAACAACCCGAATGACTCTGGTGAAAACAAAACAAAACTTGGAATCCATAATTCACAAAGTCACGGGCTCATGACTATATGCAAGTGTCTGTTGTGTTCCTATAGACAAATCAAAATAGAAGAGAAAGAGATCAAGAAAACTCCCATTATAGTAACATCAAAAAGCATTAAATACCTAGGAGTGAACTACAAAGTTTCACTACAAAGTGAAAGACCTATTCAATGAAAATTATAAGATATTTGGTTTCCAAAAAGAAACCAAAGGGGAATAAAGAAGTGGAAGAATCTTCCACGCTCATATCGGAAGAAATAATAGTGTTAAAATGTCCATCTTACTCAAAGAAACAGATAGTCAATGAAATTGCTAATCAACATTTCAATGGAATTCTTCAAAGATTAGAGCAAATAATACTAAAATTTATACAGAATAACAAAAGACGATGAAGAGACCAAGCAATCTTGACAAAAAAGAAGAGGAAGGAAGTTTCACAATCCCACAGTTTTAGCATTCTAGAAGCTCTAGGTGTCAAAACATTGTGGCACTGGAATAAAAGATGAACATATAAAATAATGGTATAGAATTGAGAGCCAGAAATTAACCCACATTTATATGGACATTATATTTTAAAGCCAAGTGTATGCTATGGGGAGAGCAGGGAAAAACATTTTTTATCCTGGAGTTCTGTTTTCACAAACTTCCCAGTTATTCTTCCACAAGTTTCTGATTCACACTCTCAATTTTGAGCACCTAATAAAGCAAATTCAACAGCTGAGCTAAATATAAATCTTGACCAAACTGAAAGCAAAATCAAAATCTTACTAAAGGAGGGGTAAAGTTAATGCAAGTCATATTCAGATAGAGATCAGCATAGACAGAAGCCTTTATATATCTGCAAAAGAAACAAACACATGGCAGTAGCTACACTTCAACAAAGAAATTATTGCATCACCCCTCCACATAACCACTCTCTTTCAAAGTCATAGATTAATTTTACCTGTTTTTGAATTGTATGTGTTATCATAGTAAGAGTTGCCATTTTTCCCACGGAGTATTATGTTTCTGTGATTCATAGAAGATATCCAGGTAATTATAATTCACATATCCTTACTGACACATGGTGTTTTCTTGTATATTATCTATTTTACTGTACATAGACCTTGGGTTGCTTCCTTTTGTTGGCTGTTATGGAGTTGGTGCATTGATGTTTTTATAATTCTCAGTTTTCTAACTTTTATCTTTTATGGTACTTCTGTTTACTTATGCTTTAGAAGTTTTCCTCCATTTTAGAATTACAAAGAGATTCACTTATATTTTTCCAGTTATAGCAAATTATTTTAGTTAGCTGCTTTGCTATTAAATATATTTAGAATTAGTTTAAAAGTGACATTATGTGTAAATCTTTTTTTATGCAGATTGTTAAGTTAGTGACCTAAATAAATGATTTTGTTTTGATCCTTTGTTCTCTAATGCAACACTGTGATCTAGTAAACTATTAAACAGATATATATGTTCACACATACAATCTTCATTTTATTTCAATATTGACATTGATTTTAAAAGAAAAAAATTAAATACTAACTCTAGAAACAAAATAATCTTAACGACATTGCGCCCAAATTTTAAAGTGTAAACAATGGAAAAATACACAGAAAAGGAAACTCAAGACATTTACAAACCATGCACTATACTTTCTGTTTTCCCCTTATTGTAGGCTACCAATGCAGACAATCCAGAAATAATTTAAATTTTGAAATTTCTGTTTTTTCAGTGTTCATCAAATTCATCACATCTACTTTCATCACATATTATATTTATTTTATTTTTTTTTTTTAAGATTGGTTTATTTATGCATACTGAGCTAGCATACAGGCCAGAGATGTGGGGGGTAAAAGGGTTCACCAGAGACAGAGCGGGGAACAGAACAGGCAGATTAACAGAAGCACAATGCTGAGGGGAGCAGCGGGCGTGACAGGAGAGGTCTGCTGCCTCATGTATATTGCTCCCTGTCTGGACGGGGTTCTGACTCTGTGCTGCAGAGGCTGTGGATTGCTTCATTGTGCGGTTCTTAACCCCTTGCACCACCAGAGAGGCCCTTCATCACATTTTATTTTTTTATTATTTTTTTTAATTCTTTTTTTTTTTTAATAGAGGCATGTTTTATTTATTTATTTGTTTGTTTGTTTGTTTTGTTTATACGTGCACTGGGTACAGTCAGAAGCGCGGGAGGGTGAGAGAATTCACCAGAGCCAGAGCGGGGAGCAGAGCAGGCAGAAGGACGGAAGTACACTGCTGAGGGGAGCAGCAGGCGGCAGGAGAGGTCTGCACGCCATGTGGGACCCTCCTCCGGTGGCTGGGGAGCAGCCTGCGATCGATCGAACCGGCGCTGCAGAGGCTGCCGGCAGCTTTGCAACCCAGCGCTCAACCGCTGCGCCACCGGGGAGGCCCACCTTTATCACATTTTAAACACCGATCATTTATAGTTAAGATTGCAAGAGAAGCACAAATGAATCTGTATATTAAAATACACTCTGTATTAGCTGATTGAATGAACTTCTTTTGCACTGATTCTAGTTTTCATTCATATCCCAGATAAACTTCAAGGGGAAATCTTTCATCCTACTTTTGAATATTCTGTCAAATCTTTCATTTTGTTCCACAGTTAAGTGAGTTTTCCAGTCTCCAATGGTACCTAGTGGGAAAAAGCACAGGAACAACACCTCTGTGAGAAGCAGCATTATCAGGACAAAAGTTTCCTTCAATCCTTTTAATCTCTTCTGCAAACCAAGCTAAATATCCATTAGTTCTCCATGGGTTGGAAACTTTGCTTTTGCTCACACATATCTGAGCTAAGAAACTAGCTGAGGAATGCAGCAACAGAGAGTATACTTATAGTCAACCCCCTATGGGTTATTCCTCTACTAAACACTGCATCTATTTTAATCTTATCAGGAAAAGCAAAATCACCACCTATGGAAAAAACTTATGTTTAAATACATCTTACAAAATCCCAGGCATCATAATGGGCAAATTACCATTGTCATGTAATAGAATTTTCAACAAAAATGCAAAAGGCAAGTATTACTTCAGTTTTAAAATGTGAAAACAAGAACGGATTTTCAAGTAATGAAGTAAAAGTCCCAGAAGGTGCCAAGATCTGTCTTTGCTGCAGTTTTGAATGACAGATATTTGCAACCAACATAGAACCAAAATTTTAAATGGAGAGAAACAATTTGGCATCTTCAACAATAAGAGTTTCTTGTGTGAATATTATTACTGGCATTTGGAACAGTTAGCAAGCTCTGTGAGAAGTGCGTAAAAGCTGATATTGTTGAGCACTAAGACATGAATGGGATAAAAATAGAACAAAAGAAGGAACACTGCTTTTTAAAAATGTTGATATCTAGAGAAATTTCAACAAGATCTTCACACACAATTAAGAATTAACCAGGGCACATCATCATACATTTTCTCAATATATTAAATAGATAATGAATAAAACAGAAAAATACAGTTTATGTTTCTTGCAGAATAATGTGCATTAAAATTATAAAACTTTCATTCTTTAGGAGCTTTAGGAGCAACATATAGTCTTTTTTTTAAAGATTTATTTATGCATACAAGAGCTGGGGTACAGGCCAGAGGTGTGGGGGTGAAAAGATTCACCAGAGATAGAGTGGGGAACAGAACAGGGAAGCCGAATGAAATACACTGCTGAGGAGAGCAGCGGGCAAGACAGGAGAGGTCTGCTGCACCATGTGGGTTGCTCCCTGGCTAGGGATTGAACTCGTGCTGCAGAGGCTGCGGATTGCTTTACAGTGCTGTGCTTAACCCCTTGCGCCACCAGGGAGGCCCAGCAACATATCTTCTTAACCACTCATAAATTACAAAAGCACAATGAAAATTAATTGCATACTGTTGAATAATAAAATTCATAAAAGAATAAGTTATGAGATATCAATCAACTCTTCACACTGAGGAAGTTTGACACTTGAGGAAATAATAGGCCAAATGGCCTCCCCCACACGAAATACATATGAAGTAAATTTCTGCAGTAGTCTAGGGAATTTTGACATCCTCCTGGTCATATATATCCATTGTCTGCAGGTAATTCCTCTTGGCAGATTTTAAAGTGTAGGATCATGTGGGTTATATGTTGGGAAACTAGTATTATTTGTCAGATTCCTGTCTGAGGCTGTGTACTAAAGTCCTGTTTCAGTTTCCGGTGATACTTTTCAGGACCACATGCAGTTAGGATCTTTGTCTCTAGGGCCCAACTGGCAGTACTTGGAGAGGTGTGTGGGAACCACTCCTTGTTTAGTGTGGTGGCCAAGGGTGCAAGTGAAATTTCAACATTTCTGCTTCTATAAACCACTGAGCATCACCTTTGCGCAGGAATTTTCCCTCTGTTCTGGTTGCAGCTTCGTTTTCTGATATGGCTTTATGATTTACTAGTGGATCAGTCTTCATGGTTTCAAATGTAGCCTGTTTTACAATAGTGTCTATGTCTTCTTCACTCAGCTCTTTCTCAACGAATCTGCTGATTTTTCGCACAGAAATTCTGAGATCCTGAAAGAATTGTAAGAACCTATTCAATAGATAAGGAATATATGAGCTTCAACCAAATATCTTTATCACATTTTGGAAAACTGAAGATATTTTACATCTCAAGTGTGACAAGGATACATTAATCTTTCTAAAAGTGTGTGCTTTTATTGTCTTTTTCTTAGAACTCCCTATCCCTTGATTTTATAAAGACAATTCATCATCATTCTTTCAGCCAGTCCTTTAATAATGTCCTAGGTGTTTTAGAAAATGTGCTTAAAAATTTAAGAGAATAATATGTGTTTGTTAAGAGTTCACAATTTCATTGGAAGAACAAAACAGGTATAAGTCTCTGTTGACTTAACAAAGAGGTCATGATGAGAAACCCGTAATAAATTGAAAAATTTTAAGTTGAAAAAGCATTTAATGCACCAAATGTACCAACATGATAGTTTGACTCAACCTACTAAAACTCCTCAGGAAACTCACAGTGGCTTATAGTTAGATGAAATATCAGATGGTAAGCCTATTTTAGAATAAAGTACTGACTATTGCCTGGCACTACTAACACTGGAGAGGGCATGAAGGCTCTGTCCTTTGCAAGTCAGCCATGTGTATTTTTATGCTCTAATATGCTTTGTAAAGGAGTCAAACAAAAAGCAGAAAATACAAAAATTGAAGAAGTTGTAGAGTAACAGAAACCATTTTGCACTATCAGTGAGAATGTAAGATAGCGCAGTCTCTATAGAAACTCCTGTACTAGTTTAAGATTCCTCAAAAAAAAATATTATTACTATATGATAGTATATCATATAGTATACTATATGATCATATAGTACTAAAAATAATAAAAAATATTATTACTATTCAAATCCTTTTGTGGATATTAGAATTGAAGAATTCTTTTCAAGAATTGAAAAGAAGGATTCAAAATGGTGTTTGTACACTCACCTTCATAGCAGGAATGTTTGTGATTTGAGAAATGGAAGCCATCTATGTGGCCTATCCACACATGAGTGGTTCAGTAAAATGTGATATTTAGATGCTATAGAGCAGCACTCAGTCCTTCAGAGGGTGGAAATTTTCACATATGCTACAGCATGGATGAATCTTGACAACAAAAAGTTAACTTATGTCAGTGTAAATGGAAAAAAATCAGTCATTACACTGATATGAGCCTCTGCATAGTCATCATCATAGCAACAGGAAATAGAATGGTGGCTGCCAGCAGCTGGAAGGAGTTAATTTTGGGGGGTACAAAGTTACTGCTTTGCAACATGAAGCAATTTCTGCAGATGGATGGGGTATGGATGAACATCAGTATGAATACTGTTGGTGCCACAAAACAGTATTCTTAAAGTTGTTAAAATTACAAATTTTGTTATGATATTTTAGCACAATAAATGCATGGAGGTGTTGAAAAGTGGAGACAAACTCACCAGGTGCAATGAGAGCTCAAAGAAAAGGGACATTAATAGTATCTTGTAGCAGTGAGAGCAATTTTCAAGAAGAAAAACGATTTCTTCCTATTCAGAAGGAAGGTAAGAAATGTTTCTGGGAAAACATAAGAATTCCCTCCTCAGGGTTAAATTCCAAACAACAGTAACTTGAAATGCTGTCCATAGTCAATGAAAACTGGAAGTCAGTGTGCCTGGTACTTGAGAGTCACAAAGAAAATACCTGGAGAGGCAGGTTGAATACAAAAGGGCTTTGTCTGGCTTGCCAACTATGTTAGTACTTACCCTGTAGGTGATACTAGCCCATTGAGGAGTTTGTGATTGGGAAGTAAAATCATGACCCCAGTTATCAAATTAATTCTAGAAATAATTTTACATTGAATAGTGATCATACACTCATTGTATTTAAGAACACGAACACATATACTCAAAAGCTATTAGATACTAAGAGAAAAGATATAGAAGTATAGGGACCCCTTGGTGGTGCAAGGGGTTGAGCACAGCACTGTGAAGCTATCCCTAGCCTGTCAGCACGAGCTCAATCCCAGGCTGGACAGGGAGCTACCCACATGGCTCAGCAGACCTCTCCTGTCTTGCCTGCTGCCCACCTTAGCAGCGTACTTTGGTCAATCTGCCTGTTCTGTTCCCCACTCTGTCTCTGGTGTTCCCCACTCTGTCTCTGTTCCCCACTCTGTCTCACTCCCACACCTCTGGCCTGTACCCCAGCTCTTGTATGCATAAATAAATAAATCTTTAAGAAAATTCCTAAGATATTTTCAAATTAACACACATGCAGAAAAGGCATGAAACAAGTATGCAGTATATTCAATTATGAAGTGAATGAACACTCATGATGTCAACATAGACATCAAAGTGAACATTGCCGGTACTCTGAAGCCCTACACATGCCTTTCCCAGTATTAAACCTTGCTCTCCCCTCCAAATCATCACTACTGTATTTGTATTGCATTTATTCCCTAATCCACTCCAGTTTGGCTTACTACGCTAGATACTGTCAGTAGATTTAATGGACAAAGTTTCAGTTATACTGTATATAAAGAGAATACCCAAATTGAAAGTATTTATATACATATACACATATATATATGTTTACAAATATACATAAATATATGTAAATAAATATATACATATGTGTATCTGTATATATTTAATGAACTCCAAATATGTATGCTATATACATATGTATATACATACACACATACATATGTACACATATGTGTATATATACATATACATATATAGCATACATTTCCACATATCTTCAATTGGATGCTTCTAAACATATTAAACTCCATATATCAAAACCTATCTCATTATTGTCTCACTCTGTTTCAGTGTTCCCTAAACACCGTCATGAAAGATACCTTTTTATGGAGAGGTATATGAAGAGAAACACAGAAATCATCCTGACACCTCTCTCTTTTTCATTTTTCCGATAGGTAATCCCCTTCCTTTTTGCCTCATAAACATATGAAAAACCATGTATTCTTGCCGACCCAATGACACCGTCCTTGTTCAAAATACCGTGATTTTCGCTGGTCTGCCTCTGCCTTGCCATATTAACTTTTGAACTCACTAAAGGCAATGATATTCTCAAAGGACTACTTCTGTCACATTGCTCTCCTCATAACTCATAAAATGTTTATAATTAAGGAAATTTCTATTTTTTAAAGACATATTTTTGCATGCAAGAATGAGGGTACAGGCCAGAGGTACAGGGCGTGAGAGGATTCACCAGAGTGGGGAACAGAACAGGCAGACTAACTGAAATACACAGCTGAGGGGAGCAGTGGGCAAGACAGGAGAGGTCTGCTGAGCCATGTTGGTAGCTCCCTGGCTGGCAGGGATCGAACTCATGGTACAGAGGCTGGGGACAGCTTCACAGAGCTGTGCTTAACCCCTTGAACCACCTGGGGAGGCCCAAAAATCTCTATATTAACATAATCTGCAGACTTGCACAGTGTGGCTCATTTCAATCTTAATCTTTCCTCACTTCTACCATGCTCTTTACCATTTGCCCTTAGCTTTCCTAATGGGTGATGCCCTTCACTGTTAGAGGGATTTGCATTCTTTCCTTGACTTACAATTTGCTTTCACCTCATTTACATTTGTTTACTCATATATATTATTTGGCAATTTTCATGTAGCATTTTTTCAGAAATTTGCCTATCACTTTTGACAGAGCAGATCCTCTTATTCTATCTATCTAGATATCATAGTTGCAAAATTTACACAATTAAAATATTTCCTAGTTATATAGATTTGCTTGTAATACCTGTCTTCCCTGTGTGATTTAAGCTCTATGGTATGGGATTCAATGACTTTTTTCTCATGATTAGTCCCAATCATATGAGGTTTTCAAGATTTTCCATGAGTAAATTATGTACTGCAAATCAACATATCAATCTGAGAGAGTACAACAGTGAAGTCTAAATATTTGCTGTATACAGTTTGCTAACACACTTTTGACTGGATGTGAACATGTAATCATTATGTGATTTCACCTGAAATCTGTGTTCAAGACTCTCTTTAATACTCAGGAAGAATTGGGTTCACAGTGCACACAATTTTCTTATACTGGTGGCCGTGTCACCCAAGCTCCATGTCATCCCTTTTCTTATAAGCTACAGCCATCTTAGACATTTGAGTTTGTCTTCATTGCTCCAGATGGTTGTTTAAGGATGAATCACAAAACATGACTGTACAATGACAAGAGAGTCCTAAGGAAAAACAATGATTAAGGGATGGGCAAGAAATGAGAAACCCAAAATGAAGTTTTGATTAGGTATGAAAGTGAATAGGAGAATGTGGGTAATTGAAAGCAAGATAAGAAAGGGTTTCAAAGAAATACTGTATAGAAACAAACCTTCTCCTCTTACCTTCTTCATCTCCTCATACATCATGAAGAGAATATTGAAATCATGTCTGTGCTCATACCAGCCTCTGATGTGATCAAACCAAAGACTTCCTACCACTAGGAGGTTGGGAGGGGGAGTAATAACAAGGCAAATATGTTACAATTATTTAACAACAATCTATAATCTTTCTTTTCTCTCCTGGAAAAAGTGACCTCGTTAGCCATCTCTGCTGCCTTTTTAAAATGGTGTTTTAAGGGAACTATTGCACGATTTAAAGAGAAACCAGTTTTGAACTGTCTCTATGTCCATCAGAATGTGGCAATGCAAAATCAGAAGACAAAAGATCTAATGTTGTCATTTCTTTTCGGTAAGCCCATTCCTTTTCTTCACATATCTTTATTTCCCCCATTATTCTCTATTTTTTCTTTGTATTTTGTTTTAATTCTAGAGCTTACTTTTAGATAGTACTGTAAAATCAAGCTTTGAAAATTAAAGGCCAGAGCTTCCCTGGGGCGCAAGGGGTGAAGACACAACCTAGGAAGCTATCCACAGCCACTGCAGAATGAATTCCATCCTTGGCCAGGGAGCTACATTGCGCAGCAGACCTCTCCTGACTCACCTGCTGCTCCCCTAAGTCATGTATTTCAGTCAATCTGCCTGTTTTGTTCCCCACTCTGTCTCTAGTGAAACCTCTCACCCCCACACCTCTGGCCTATACTCCATTTCTTGCATAAATAAATCTTTAAAAAAAAGAAAATAAATATAAAAAAAGAAAATTAAAGGTCCATACTGAAAAATAATCACCTTAGTAATGTGTCACCTAAAATGTCTCTGGAGTTAAAATTTATCCTCCTCTGTGGTGGACACATCACAGCTTGCCATATAATGCCATCGCAGAAGACAAAATGTAAGCCCACCCTGGATATCTGCTGTTCTGGAAAACATGGACCTAATTTGGGATCTAAACTTTTGGCTAGATAGATGGCTGTTCATTCCCTTATGATCTGCTACAGCATGTCCTAAACAATATGTCTTTGTAACCTTGACATTGCAAAGTGGACCTGGTGAAAATCATAAGAGCAATGGGTGATACATGACATGACAAGCAGTAATATCATATGCATTCTGCCTTTTATCATTCCTTCTCCAGTGTCTGAGATATGTTTCCTAATTAGAGAATGTAACTAAATGGTTCCATTGTCTCATAAACATGTTGCTGACTGACTAAATTCAGTTACCTTTTCCATTAAGGAATTTTTCCATGAAGCACTCTATGTTTTCTGAGGGTTCAAATGCAGTCACCCAATTTGAAAAATGATAATATGAGATCAAAATATCTTTGGGGTTTCTGTAAATGTAAATAATCTACAGAAAAAAGCAAAGTTATTTCAGTAATTATTGATTACACAGTCAGGTTTTTTTTTTTTAACACATAATGATATTGTATTATATGAATGTATGATAACTTATATAACTATTCACAATCTACTCTATGCAGTCTATTACTCATGGAAATTTTAGTGGTTCTCAAATTTTTGCCAGTACTAAGACTGTTGTAACAAAAAAATATATTCACATGATAATTCACAAAAGCGAGCATAGTGTTCAAATTCCTAGTACTTAAAAATTTATTTGTAAGGCTATTGACTATTGAACATTATCTTTCATATAGACAGTTCCAATTTACCATACGTAGGCATTCAGTGATATTATAGAAACAGTCAACGAGGCAAAGGGATTAATAAATAAGGGAAAAACCACTCACACCTGATATTGGAAGAGATAATTGTCCACATAGAAGAAAACTGAAAATGTATTTCTACCTCACACCATACATACAAATAATTAACAAGAGGATTTAAATATGAAAGGTACACCTTGATTTAAAAAATTCAAAGGATATATTTTCAGTCATATTTTTGTGAAGAAATATGTAAATAAGAATTTATATAAAATAATAGTTGATCAATAGGGTTACATTCAATTAAAAAGGATGTTCCTAATCGAAATAAACCATAAGGTTACAGAGAAACAACAAAATTTTACAGAAGGAGCACCTATGACCAATAATTAATGACCCAAATACACATGAAACTAATCATAAATAAATCCAATAAGAATTTATGCAAAGGTACAATATTTCAATGAATAAAAAATAATTATTGGCAAAAAAGTATCAACAATTGCTTAATCTCATTAATTACTAGAGAACATAAATTAAGATCAGTTTGAGATATCATTCTCTAATGACCAGATTGATAAAAATTAAAGTCTGACAGGAGAAATTATTAAAAGACAACCAACAAAGGCATCAGGAGCAACGTGGCGGCGAAGAAACGCTGCAGAAAGTTCTCCTGTAAAAACAGGTAACAGGGCGGAAAAGCGGCAGGTCCCTGAGAGCCGGACCCGCAAGAGGATGGGGCGAGGAGGGCAACCTGCCCGAAGAGGAAAGTGGCGACAGGAGAGGACGAAAAGAGGAAAGCTCAGAACCTGCTGTCTTCCCGGACCCCCAAAGCCGGCGCCCTGACGACAGAAAGGAGGAAAAAATAACAATAAAAACAAATACAAAACACAAGCAGAAACCGGAGCTCCAGCGGGACAGCGAGGGGAAAGGAACGGCTGCGGGCACCGCACCCCGCGACGGGAACCCACGGAGGTGAGCGAAGGGCTCTGGGGCATTGCGGGGAGATGAGGCCTGGGGCCGGGGGAGACCCGCAAACAGCCCAGGGCCACCTAGAAAAGCCCTCGCGAGGGAGGCTGCCCAGGTCCCCGCCCCGGTGACCAGGATCGAGGGGAGCTTCGCGTAAAGGGTTTTCAGGCTTTTCTGCCCCATTAGATTGCCCTGCCTGACGGGGCGCCTGCATGTTGTGACGTCCTTGTAGCTGAGCTGGCTACTCTGCGGCCAGGACCGCGGCGTTGAGATACTGGCCAGAGAAGCAGAGGCAGGAGAGACGCGGGAGAGACGAGGGCAGAGAGAACCCAGGGGAGCCCAGAGCGGAGACTGGCAGGGGCTGGGCGGCCTGCTGGCCTCGGGCCCGCCCCACACCCCTGCGCCGTGCGCCTGCCTGGTTGCTGCACTGCACGTAAAAGCTCAAGAAAGCCTGAGAAAGCCACCAGGGCTCTGGACTCCCCTTTACCCCGTCTGCTCCATCATAGAAATCCTGCTCTGTGCCATCTGCCCCTACAGGGAGACATGCGGGGAGCAGTCACTGAGGCGAGTGACCCTCCCTGGGTGATCAAACCAGGCACCCGGGAAGGGAGCGGGGTGCAAAAGGCGCCATTTCTGTGGGCACTGAACGGGGCTACCGCCACGGCCTGGCTCTGAGGGCTTCAGAACTGAGAAACGGGGCACGAAATTCAGGGCGTGGGAGCCCCACGATGCTGGGGCACAGGGCAGACACCGCACTCCCATGCCACTGGGGCACAGCATGCCACTCTGTTCCCTGGAGACCCACGGGGAGAAGCACGGTTCTAGAAGGATATTAGGAAAGAGCTCTGGTCCCTGGTGATCAGAACAAAATCACCAATTTCCTGATTACTGGAAGCCAGGGATTCCAAAACCACCCTCAGGCTATCAGAGGGGGTGGGCCACGCAAATGGGGGTGACACTGGGAAAAGGCGCTGAGCAAGACCCCATTCTGGAGCTGAGAGCCGGGCACCGCATCAGGGGCCTGGGACGCACCCTAAGAGTGGGCACCGCACAGGGTGACAGCCAGTGTTGTGCATCTGAGAGCCCCGAAATTGAGAACTAGAGCGCAGAATCCAGGGTGCGGGATCACAGCTGCGGGCTCAGCACCGGGTGAACTTGGGAGGGACACAGACCCAGCATGAGCAATAGCGCCTGTGTTGAGGTGCTCCCCTCCCCTCTCCCTTTCTCAGAGAACTATTGGGGGAAAAAAGCCAAGGCCAGCAAGTACAGGTCTCTGGCGCCTCCTAGTGACCAGAACGAAATTACCACCTAGCGGATTCCCTGCTGGAACTGAGGAAATCCAGAGGGAGGGAACTGTAAGAGACAGTGCCCAGCAACATAGCCACAGCATAACAGAGATTTGGCGTAACAGTGCTGGAGTGGGTCTGGTAAACAGTTTCCGACACCCCTGAAGGAGCTCTCCAAAGAGATGCCCACCAACACCAGTGGCACAATGTCCAAACACATAGAACTAATAAGAAAACAAAGAGCGGGGACAAGGAAAAATATAAATAACCAAGCAAGCCCGCAGGGGAAAAACACAGGACAAAAAGGAAAACAATCACCAGAGCTCAACACTGACATGGAAGAACTTCTCGGCCTGTCAGAGAATTAATGACCATCATGATTAAAAAGGAGAAAGAAAGTGAAAATGAAAAAAATGATTTTAGACATTGAACTTAAGAATGAAATTGAGACCTTAAGAAAGGAAAGAAAAGAAATGCAGGAGATTAAAAGATTGCTGGAGGAGATAAAGAACTCTGGGAAAAGCAATGAAAACAGAGCAAAATATATAGCAAAATAGGCGCACATCAAGAAAGAACTGAAAGAAACAACCTAATCTCACATCTCAAAGAGCTAGAAAAAGAACAACAAAAAGCCCTCAAGCCAGTAGAAGAAAGGAAATAAAAATCAAAGCAGAGATAAACTAAATGGAAATATAAAAAAAAATCCAAAAGATCAAGGAAACCAAAGGTTGGTTCTTTGAAAAAATAAACAAAATAGACAAACTTCTAGCCAGGCTCACAAAATAAAAATGGGAGAAAGCACATATAAATAGGATCATAAATGAAAGAAGAGAAATCACAACAGACTCAGTAGAAATTAAAGAAAAATCAGATATTACTATGAACACTTACATGCAAACAAATTCAACAATCTAGAAGAGATGGCCAAATTCCTAGAATGATATAATCATCCAAAGCTGGATAAAGAAGAAATAGAGCACCTAAACAGGTCAATTACAAGCAGCAAAATTGAAGCAGTAATCAAAACACCCCCCCCCCCAAAAAAAAAAAAGCCCAGGTCCAGAGGGCTTGATAAATGAATTCTACTAAATGTTCAGCAATGAATTAGTGCCTATCCTATACAAACTCTTTCAAAAAATTGAAAAAGAAGGATACTACCAAATATGTTCTACAAAGCTAACATTACACTAATACCAAACCCAAACAAAGACAACACAAAAAAAGAAAATTACAGGCCAATCTCCCTAATGAACACTGATGCAAAAATCCTCAACAAAATCTAACAATGCATCAAAGGGATAATACACCACG
The DNA here is from genome assembly GCF_014898055.3 of Talpa occidentalis. Taxonomy (NCBI): domain Eukaryota; kingdom Metazoa; phylum Chordata; class Mammalia; order Eulipotyphla; family Talpidae; genus Talpa; species Talpa occidentalis. Next base: position 116,159,234 of record NW_023602073.1, on the reverse strand, counting down.
ATCAAGTGGGATTCATGCCAGGGGCACAAGGATGTTTCAATATAAGAAAACTGATCACTGTAATCCAGCACATTAACAAAAAGAAAAATAAAAACCATATGATCATATCAATAGATGCTGAGAAAGCATTTGACAAAGTCCAACATCCATACATGATGAAGGCCCTTGTAATTCTCAGGATAAAAGGAACATACCTTAACATGATAAAACCCATATATTACAAACCCACTGCCAATATTATTCTCAAAAGAGAAAAGCTGAAGAAAGATCAGGAACAAAACAAGGATGTCCTCTCTCACCACTGCTCTTCAGTATAATACTGGGGGTCCTAGCCAAAAGCAATAAGACAAGAGAAAGGCATACAAGGAATCCAAATAGGGAAAGAAGAAGTAAAATTATCACTATTTGCAGACAATATGATAATATACATAGAGAACCCCAAAAACTCCGCAGAAAAACGACTCAAAATAATCAGCCAGTTCAGGAAAGTAGCGGGATACAAAATCAACACACAAATATCAGTAGACTTCCTACACCCAGTCCATCTATCTGAAGTAGAAGATATCAAGAAAACTATCCCTTTTATAATTGAAACAAAAAAAAAATCAAATACTTGGGAATAAACCTAACAAAAGAGGTGAAGGTCCTATAGGAAGAAAATTATAAAACACTGTTAAAAGAAATGGAAGAAGACACAAAGAAATGGAAAGACATCCCTTGCTCATGGATTGGACAAATTAACATTATTAAAATGGTCATCCTACCCAAAGCGATTTACAGATTCAATGCTATTCCAATAAAAATCTCAATGACATTCTTCAAAGAAATAGAACAAATACTGATGAAATTCAATGGAGCCACAAAAAACAGCGAATAGCCAAAGTACTACTGATGAAAACAAAGGAGAAAGGAGGTATCACACTTCCAAACTTCATGCTATACTACAAAGCCATGATAATTAAAACAATATGGTATTGGAACAAAAATAGACACACAGAACAAAAATAGACACACAGACACAGACCAAATAGAGAGCCCAGAAATAAAGCCACACTTATATGGACAAGTAATCTTTGACAAAGGAGCAAAGAATATGCAATGGAACTTTGACAGTTTGTTCCATAAATGGTGCTGGGAAAACTGGACCACCACCTCTCACCATGCACAAAAGTTAACTCAAAATGGATAAAGAAACTGGACACAAGACTGAAACCATAAAATATATAAAGGAAATATAGGTGAAACACTACAAGACATACATCTCAGTAACATCTTTAAAGACTCATCACCCAGGGCCTCCCTGATGGAGCAGGGAGGGGGTTTAGTGCAGCGCTGTGAAGCTGTCCGCAGCCTCTACAGCATGTGTTCGATCCTGGCTGGCCAAGGAGATACCCACATGGTGCGACAGACCTCTCCTATCTCGCCCATTGCTCCCCTCAGCATTGCATTTCATCAGTCTGCCTGTTCTGTTTCCCACTCTGTCTCTGGTAAATCCTCTCACCACCCCCATCTCTGGCCTGTGCCCCAGCTCTTGCATGCATAAAAATAAATAAATTTAAAAAAAATGGAGCAAATATCAAAACTCTTCTGGCACTATATCCAAACAAATATTATATTATAATCCAGTAGTATTTATGCCAGAAATAGGATATTATTAAGTTAATTGTGATTTTTATTTTATTATATATGGGGGATGAGGACATATCATGTACCTGGTTGCAAAATTGGAATCTCATGATATTAGAGCTTTCTAAATTAAAAAAAAAAGTAATATGTCAAGTAAATGAACAGAAAAATATTTCTCTTCATTCTGTGGCCCCCCCAAAAAATGGAAAGAAAATGAAAATGAAAAAAAAAATGTAAATATCCTAAAAGTACTAGAGGTCAAAGACAAGAGACAATTTTTCATCAGTATTATTTTTGTAGTTTTCTTCAAATTTTAATTACTGCATTAGAAAAAACCAAATGCATACATTGGAAAGTAGTGGAAAATAAAATGCATTATTGTTTTAAAGTGAAGTGCATCCTGGATAGAACATAAAGGGAAAATTAATACATCTCATTAAAAAAAAAAGTAGGGAATACAGCAATAACTAAATGGACAAGATAAAAAAAATTTAAACTGTTTCTAATGTTAACAGCTATAAAAAATAAAAATACTGAAATGCAGAAAAAGAAGGTAATATACATACAAAGGACAACATAGTATATTTGGTGAACATCCAAGGAGACTTAAACACAATTACAGAATGAGGTTGGATGCTAATATTGCAATACAAATGGTTGTCCCAGAATTAAACACACACACACACATTCAATTCCAAAAAACATTAAAAAAATTGGAAGAAATAACACATTAAAATGTAAAATTAATAATGTTCAATCTTACCTGCTATAATATTTCCAACAAGAAAATAATTGCCATGCATTAAACAGATCTATCAATATTTGGATAAAAAATAAAACCAAGTAAAATCAAAGAAAAAGTAAAAGGCAGATTTTGAATGGTTCCACTATGAGGAATGTAAACAGAAAAAGATACACACACACAAAATAAAAAATTGAATTCAGCAAAACAAAAATATTGGTTACCATGGGATAGGGGGAAGGGTGGAGGAGGTAGGAGGGAGGCACATGGGACATGGGCACTGGTGGTTTGGTAAAGGGGAAAAAGGAAAATAAAATGCAAAATGAGAGGGAGGGACATTGGAAACTCAGTATAACAAAAAGACTTCAAAAGAGTAATGAAGGTAAATGCTTAAACAAAAAATATTATATCAATTAGCTAGTTACCCTGACAAATATCATGTAATAGACATATTTCACATCACATGCAGTCAGACAGAATTTGTAATTTCATATAAAAAAAAGCAAAAATATAAAGTATCTAGAAAAAACTGGAGAATATTAGTATAATCTTACTGGTGAAAAAATCTTTTACAGCAAGACACAGAGTTACAAGCAATAAAGGAAAGATAATAGACTAGCTTTAAGGGTTTGGAATTATAAGTATAAATAAGTGAGTATAAATGAATTTCATTAAAATGAAAAAGAATGAAATGAAAAGCAGGAGGAGGCACAATGGACTCTGCTGGAGGATTATGAGTGCTTTGGTGGTGGGTGTGGAGTGGTTATACCTTAGGTGTAAATATCTACCTCTAAATTATATGCAGGATTGATGCCTTTACATTAACAGAAATAACACAACTTATAAATTAAAGGCATTTAACAGTTTAACAAGGTAAATATTAAATGAGACAATATTTGCCTTGTATAATTTTTTTCAAAATCTGTAATTAAAAGCCAGGGAAAAATGTACAATGGACATAAAAGATATTCAAAGGCGAAGAAATACGCAAAATGATGGTCAAACTAATTAAAATCAGAATGGCTGCAAATTACTCAAGAAAGAGATTTTCTTTTACCTATCAAGGCAACAAAGAAAAAATCCAGTCATTGGTGTTGATTAGGAGAATAAATGCATCTTGATATGCTGTTTGATGAAGTATAAGTTGATCATACAATACATATAGGTAATAATGAAAATCACTTAAGAATTTGAATACTTACCTGTAAACTCTGCTTTCAGGGAAACATTGTCACCAGAAGAAACATGTACAGAGACTTACAACAATGCTTACTGTAATGTCACATATACATTCGCTGCAAACTGCCTATCTAGAAAATGCCTGAAATACCTATGATCATAGAAGAAATTCTTAGTAAGCCATTGAAAAGATAGGGTTTTATGAGCTGAAGTTAAAGAATTTGTCCTTAGATATTTTATCATTACACTGCAAACAATGTGTGTGGTGATCCAATTTATGTCTCTACTTATAATTGCATATTTTTGAAAAGAACACAATATCATATAAATATAATAATCACATTTGAAAGACTTCATGAGCACAGATGGAGACTATTGAAGAAGATATTTTTGTGAGTCATTTTGATACTTACTTTAGCTTTTTTGTTCTTGAGACCTTTTGGCACTAAGTGATAAGGCAAGTGGGTACAAAAGATCCTAGGGGAGGGTCTTTTGGAAAAGTCAGTCTTCTGTAAATTGTATTCAATGTAGGGGGCTCTGATATTTACATTTATACTTTCAGTTCTATTACGATGGTTCTCAAAATAAATCAAGCTTAGTATTTGCTGAGTCCAGATAGTACCTATTAAGAAAAATAATCTTATGTGAACCCTGAATTAATTTTAAATGATTCATGCCCATAGTAATGTTACTCTTCTCAAAAACATTTGGGTTATTCATTTTTTTCAACCACTCTAATGATTTTATAAAATTGATTGTATGTTATATTAACATACACTAAAAAGATATAATCAAGATCTCCTAGCTCCGGGCCTTCCTGGTGGGGCAAGGGGTTAAGACTCAACCTATGAAGCTGTCCACAGCCACTGCAGCATGAGTTTGATCCCCGCCCAGCCAAGGAGCAGCCCACCTGGCACAGCAGACCTCTCCTGACTCACCCACTGCTCCCCTCAGCAGCGTATTTCGTCCACCTGCCTGTTCTGCTCCCCACTCTGTCTTTGGTGCATCCTCTTACCCTCCCAAGCATCTGGCCTATACCCTGGTTCTTATATAAATAAATAAATAAATCTTTAAAAAAAGAAAAAGATCTCCTAACTCCTCTATCTATTTGAAAAGATGTTGTTGTTCAGATTCTATAATAGTGACTCACATTAATTTTTCAGTTCCCTCTCTCATGCATGTATTTTGTGCAATCTTCCTATTTATACTGTTCTGTGATTTCCTGTGTTTCTCTGTACCTAATCTCTTTCCCAAGAGCTTTATCTTTTCAAAATATAAATTAAAGAGCTCAAAATCCCTTCACTCTATTTTTCTCATATTGTAACCTAGGTCTTCCCACACAATATTGAATGCACCAATTACATGAATGTAACATGACAATGTCTGGAGAATGCCTTTTGCACACATCTATTCCCAAACCAGAATGAAGGGAAATAACAAGGGCTCCCCAGCCCCCAAACTCACCAGACTTTGGATATGTAACTATGAAGACATCGTCATCTCTGACTTCAAAATCATCTAGGTTTTCTAGTAGTTCATGATCAAGATAAGAAGTTGAAAAATAAAAACCTTTAAATTTAAAGAGATACTTATCTGTGCTGTCCATAATGATTTGCCTACAAGAAAATAACAGATAAAACACTTTTCAGATACTTGGTGATTTATAATAAGGACTAGCACTTGCTGAGTATTCAACAAATGCCAAGCACCATTGACCTGTCAACTCATTTCCCAAACTAAACCCCTGGTTCCTATTAAGTCATTTAATCTTCAAAACCCAATATACTAGAGGTATTGTTGTTATCAGTATTCTATACATTAGGAAGCTAAGATACCAGAAAATAAAGATGATTTTTGTAAAATCCCATGAGTGAGGTTTTATCATGATCCAAAACATACAGATGAGGAAGGTAAGAAACAGGGAATTTCAGCAAATTGTTCAAGCTTTTAAAATCAGAAATCTGAAAAATATCCCAATGGAAAGTTAAAATAAAATTAGAAGCAAAAAGTCCCAAATAGGCCAGTTCAAAACAATTGACCAAGAAAAATTTGTTAGCTCTACTAAGGACTCTATTCCTGAAAGTGTAATCCATGAGTGAGTCCCAGAAGTCATTAGGTTAGAACTAGCATGTGTTTCAGTTAAGAATTCTTAAGATATTGCCGCGTACTCAAGAAACATTTAATACCTTTATGCTTGAACTCACCTCATCAATAGAGGGAGAGTGTGGAGTTATGCTTAAGAGCAGGAAAATCACTGGTATCAGAATCACCTAGTTTTCTGGGTATACATTAAGCCTCGTGATCCACTAAGAATCTGACTTTCTGAGGAATGTGGCCTCGAAATTGTGTGTTAGAAATCTCACTGTTCATCTAAGAAAATCAGGATGAAAATAGTAATAAACAATGCTTTGTTTTCCAGAGAGATTTTCTCAACACCTGAGAAGCCAGTGTGGGATGTAATTTGGCTCCCAGTTAAGACATGCAATTAAAGTCCCACTATCATACTAGAGGTTTCCTCACCAAACAATGAAATTCAAGCAGCTCATTTTTTGAGAATTGAGCATGGAACAGACTGGCTAGAAATAACAAAGACTGGTATAGAGACATAGATGGAGAGCTGTTTTGATAACAGAGTCACAAATTCTCCAGGAAAGAAAATAAATGAGAACTCATCTTTGGGACATGTTGAAATAAATTTACACTGTGTAACATTGACAAATGGAGCTTTCTATAATAGGAAATAAAGTTGAATGAAAAGCCAAAATGAAAGTGTTACTATCATCAATTCCTGTCCCCCACCCACACATTTTTACCCACACTCCCAAAAAACACCAAGTCTAGAAAATCTGAATCCTGAGAAAAGAAAGGACAGTCCCCACAAACACTGAATATCACCTCTTTCTTGCTATTTGTCTATTACGCCCAGTCACAGGAGAGAGAATTATGAGAGCTGCTGTGCCACAAGACAAGAGACAAGTGTAGGGGGTGAGGTGGATTCATGAAGCATCTTGGCTTTGACATGTCTTCTATTTCTTGCTTCTCATTGATCAATAGTAAAGAAAGTGATGAATAGAAAGAAAAGACATCATGTGTTTCCCTTTTAGTCTTGCACAGATGTTCAAGAAAAGGAAGAGAAACAGAAACTTGAAAAGAAAATTCAAACTTCCTCTGCATGCTGAAGAGAGGGTGAGACAGGAGAGGAGTGAGGCTGCCCTTCCACTACTTACTGTTGCAGATCCACAGATGAAGAAAATTCACTTCTGCTATAATTTTAGGAATGATAGGAATTGATGTGCTACTCAAATAAATACTCTCTGCAGAGTTTGTCTAGGCAATGAGGGGTGTTTCAGGGACTCAGCAAGCAGCCCTTTTTGGACAAATACATTGGGTAAGATTTTGTTGTTACTAGGAGAAAGAGATCAGATTACCCCAAAAGGTCAATAGTCTTGGGGAGAACTACAGGTTCTCAGTAAATGTAGGCTTATTACTTAACTTTGGTAACTGTACTACAAACACTGTATTCAAAGGTTGTAACAACCACTTCCTTGGATATAAAGCATGGGTCGTAAAATCTTTTAGACCTGTCTCAGGGGACTGATGTCTGTTCTTTGGGGCTTTATTTTTTGCATGTGGCTGCTAAGTTTGCCCACAGCATTATGAGAGAGTTTCCTTCCCACATGTGTAAAATTGGCTCCATTTTGACTCAGCTCACCAAAAACATGGAAGTGCCGACCCATACTATTTGATTACTACAACACTGTAATAAAGCTTGAAATCTGGAAGTATGATACCTTCAGTTTTTTCCTTTCTCCTTTCTTTGTTAGAGATAAAAGAGATCTCTTCATTTCCCTGAGGCAGATAGCCACCGTTTTGCTTTCTGATATTCTTGCTGGATTTATCACCACGTTTCAAGGACCAGATAAGATCATACAGGTCCAGAAGGCCTGGAAACAATACACATGTCTAACAATGGTACTATGGTTGTGCATAGTTACCTTTTAAATGACTTCTTTCAACACGTCTAACTGCACACAAACCTCGTGAGTTTTTTTTTTTTAAAGATTTATTTATTTACACAGGAACCAGGATACAGGGGGAACCAGACATGCAGGAGGGTGAAAGGATTCACCAGAGACAGAGTGGGGGACAGAAGAGGCAGACTGACTGAAATATGCTGCTGAGGGGAGAGCGGGCGCAACAGGGGAAGTCTGCCGCGCCATGCGGGTATCATCCTGGCTGGCTGGGATCGCACTGCACAGTCTGTAGACAGCTTCACTGCACTGTGCTTAATTGCCTATGCCACCAGGGAGACCCCCAAACCTCATGTTTTTGATGTTAAAACCCACTCATACCAATGAGCATTCTCACCGACACAAAAAGATAAAGGGATGGGAAGTTCAAATTCCGGGAATCTGGAATAATGGAAGAAAGGTGAGTGTAAGTTTCCCACCTGGGGAAAAAAAAAGGATATCATAAAGCCCTTCCTGCTTTGAGGTCTCATAACAACTCTCATGCTTTCTGAGACTGCCCGCTACCTTGTGTATTCTACTATCTCTCTTAAATAAACTGTCTCTTGCTTTATTATTGAAGCTACATGAAATGCTTTCCTTATTTCCTTACAGGTTTAGTCCCTGTAGTTTCCCCACCGCCACAGCACCTGTGATCCATCACCACAGTCCCTTGTGTCTTCCCTCCCCTGTTTTGAGACCTCTGCATCCCCCTCCACTGCTATATATCAGATCCATGGTCATTTTGCAAGTTTTGTCTTTTTCCTGACCCTTTGTTTTTTCTATATTCCACATATAAATGAAACCATCTGATATTTATCTTTTTCCTTCTGACTTATTCATCTCGGCATAATCCTTTCAGCTCCATCCATGTTGCTGCAGATGGCATGAGTTTATCTTTTTTGATTGCTGAGTAGCATTCCATTGTGTATAAACACCACGAATTCTTGACCAAGAATTCTATTTGGGGGCATTTAGGTTGTTTCTGTAAGTTGGCTGTTGTAAATACTGCTGCAACAAAAGTAGGCTTGCAGCTTTCCTTTTTCAAATTAGTGTATTTTGTGTCTTTAGGTAGATTCCTAGTAGTGGAATCATTAGATCATATAGTAGATCAAATTTTTAGTGTTTTGAGGAACCTCCACACAGCTTTCCATACTGTCAGGACCACCTTGCATTCCCACTAGCAGTGTAAGTTCCTTTTTTCAGCACATCCTCATTAGCATCTGTTGTTTCTGGCTTTTTTTAATATGAGCCATTCTCAGCAGCATGAGGTGGTATCTCATTGTGTTTTTCATTTGCACGAAATGCTTTTCTTCTAAGATGAATGGATGAAATAATATGATATATGCACACAATGGAATATTGTTCAGCCATTAGAAAGAATAAAATCTTTAAAACTGGCAACAACTTTGACAGATCTCAAGGGAGCAATAAAGCAAGAGAAAGGAATGAAATGAATACAAATTAAAGAGGAAAAAGTAAACCTATCACTCTTTACAGAAGATGGGATCATATGCACAACAACTCCCATGACTCTGGTAAAAACAAAACAAAACTTGGAAACCATCAATCACTAAAGTGACAGGCTCAAAATCAATATATAGTGTCTTTTGTGTTTCTATGTACAAACAACAAAATAGAAGAGGAGAAAGAGATCAAGAAAGCCGCCAATGGTAACATCAAAAAGTATTAAATGTCTAGGAATAAACTAACAAAGTACATGAGAGATCTATTCAGTGAAAATTATAAGATATTGCTAAAAAGAATCCAGAAGGAGAGTAAGGAAGTAGAAAGATATTCCACACTCATATTGGAGGAAATAATATTGTTAAAATGTTCATCTTACTCAAAGTAACATAGAGATACAATGAAATTGTTAATCAAAATTTCAATGGAATTCTTCAAGGATTAGAGCAAATAATACTAAAATTTATACAGAATGACAAATGGGTAAGTAAGAGACTAAGACACTTAATTTTTTTTTAAAAAAGATTCATTTATACATATAAGAGCTGGGGTACAGGCCAGAGGTGTGGGGGGTGAGAGGATTCACCAGAGACAGAATGGGGAACAGAACAGACAGACTGACTGAAATACACTGCTGAGGGGAGCAGCAGGCGAGTCAGGAGAGGTCTGCTGCGCCATGTGGATTGCTCCCTGGCCGGGGATCAAACTAGCGCTGCAGTGGTTGCCAATAGCTTCATAGATTGTGTCTTAACTCCTTGCTCCACCAGGAAGGCCCAACACTAAGCAATCTTGACCAAAAAGTAGAGGAATAGAAGTTTCACAATCCCAAAGTTCAATCAAACTAGAAGCTATAGGAATCTACACAATGTGGTAGTGGATTAAAAGATAAACATATGAAAAAATGGAATAGAATTGAGAGCCAGAAATAAGCCCACATTTTTGTGGAATTAAATTTAAGACATAAGAGCCAAGTGTATACTAGAGAAAGGAAAATCTGTTCAATAGTTAGTGTTGCTAAAATCAGTCACTCGCCTCTCTACCATACATAAAAATTAACTCAAAATGGCCTAAAATCACATCCAGCACTGTAAAACAATGCTACCTCAATTAAAAGACAATAAGTAGCTTTTACAGATTGATAAGCCTTCGATTTCAAGACTACAGTTGATCCTGTCATGTCCTCCAGTCTGGCCCAATAACTAAAAAAATAACTGAAACAAAAAAGCAAAATATTCCATAACAATATTCCAAAACAATCAGAGGAATGATCTATTGTTCACAAACCATATATGGCAAATGATGTAAAAGCCTCTACATTAATATTTATTAATTACTGGGGTTTCTCAGTAATGATAGTCAAGGGCTAAAGTATTTAATTAGATATATTTTCTTCTGAAAGAGGTTTCTGAGGAATTTTTTTGCTGAATTTAGAATTCTATCATATACTTATATCTCAGAAGACCATGAGGGAAAATACCTACCCTAGGAAAATCTTGTAGAAACTTTCATTCTACTCTCTGTCATGTAAGGATTCCAGTCTCCCTAAACCTGGTTAAAAAAAAATAAAAGAGGGGCCTCCCCTGGTGGCACAATGGTTGAGCGCTGGGCTGGGAAGCTGCCCCCAGCCTCTGCAGTGCCAGTTCGATCTCCGGCCACTTGGCAAGGGTCCCACATGGCGCAGACGTCTCCTGCCGCCTGCTGCTCCCCTCAGCAGTGCATTTCGTCAGTCTGCCTGTTCTGCTCTCCACTCTGGTTCTGGTGAATTATCTCACCCTCCCGCACTTCTGACTGTACCCAGTGCTTGTATAAATAAATAAATAAATCTTTAAAAAAAATTGCAAATTGTTTCAGAAATTTTAAGAGCACAAGGATGGTAGTGGGGGAACATGAAGGTTTTGAGTAGGGAGAAACATTATTTTTTATACTTTACTTCCGTTTTCACAAACTTCCCAGTTATTCTTCCACAAGCTTCCAATTCATACTCTCTTAATTTGGGGGCACCTAATAAAAAAAAAAATAAACAGTTGGAATAAACAGAAATACTGAACAAACTGAAAAAAAAAAAACCCCACAAAATCTTAGTGTAGGAGGAGTAAAGTGAATGCAAATCACATTCAGACAGAGGCCAGTAAAGACAGAAGCATTTATATATCTGCAAATGAAACAAACATATGGCAGTATGCTTCACTTTAACAAAGAAATTGCTGCGTCATCCCCCCTCCACGTAACCACTCTCTTTCTAAAGTCATAGATTAATTTTACCTGTTTTTGAATTGAATGTGATGTCATACAGTAAGATTTGCCATTTTCCCCAGAGTATTGTTTCTGAGATTCATAGAATATGTCCATAAAAGTTCTCTGTTGCACATATGCTTAAGAAGTTTTTCTCCATTTTAGGAGCTACCATGCAATCCAGCAATTCCACTACTAGGGATCTACCCAAAGGACACAAAAACATTGATTCAAAAGAGCACCTGTACACCTATGTTTATTGCAGCACTATTTACAATAGGTAAAAACTGGAAACAACCCAAATGCCCAAAAATAGATGACTGGATCAAGAAGATCCAGTATTTATACACAATGGAATATTATTATTCCATTATTCCATTATACACAATGGAATATTATTCAGCAATCAAAAAGATAAACTCATGCCATTCTCAGCAACATGGATGGAGCTAGAAGGAATTATGCTCAGTGAAATAAGCCAGAAAGAAAAAGAAAAATATCAAATGGTTTCACTTATAGCAGGAATATAGGGGAACCAAATAAGACATCAGTGTTAAAAAATAATAACAGTACAAAACACAGCAAAGCAAAAACAGGCAATTATAAACCAGAGACATGCTGCAGGGTAGGAGGAGGGAGAGGAGGGAGGAAGAAGCACAGGAGACTGTGGTGATGGTGCACGGGTGCCTTGGGGAAGGAAATTCTATGAGGACTCAATCTGAGGGGGTGGGGGGGAAGCAAACATTGTTTAAAAATTTTAAAAAATGATAAATGTTAAACTAAAAAAAGATTATACAGAAAAATAAAACTAGCAGGTTTGTAAAAAAAAAAGTTTTTCTCCGTTTTAGAATTATACAAGAGATTTGCTTATATTTTTCAGGTTTAGAAAATGATTTTAGTTAGTTATTTTATTATTAAGTATCACTTAGAATTAGTTTAAAAGTAATGGTATGGATAAATCATTTATTCATGCAGATAATTAAGGTAGTGACCTAGCTAAATGATTTTGTTTTGGTCCTTTGATCTTTAATGCAAACTTGTGATCCTGTCAACTACTAAAGAGTTACATGTGTGTACACATGCATTTTTTATTTTATTTTGACAATTCACATTGATTCTAAATGAAAAAAAATGTTAACTATAGAAACAAAATAATTTTAATGTCAATTTGATTGTTCCTAAATTTTACTGTGCAGATAATGAAAAAATACACAGAAAAGAAAACCCAAGACATATACAAACCATGTAGAATGATTTCTTTTTTCCCTTTTATTGCAGGTTACCAATGCAGACTATCCACAAATAATTTTAAATTTTGAAATTTCTCTTTTTCAATGTTCATCAAATTCATCCCATCTCCTTTAATCAAATTTTTAACACCGATCATATATAATTAATATTGCGATAGAAGCACAAATGAATCTGTATGTTAAAATATGTTCTGTATTAGTTGATTGGATAAACTTCTTATGTTCATTTTGTTCCCAATTTAGGATATGTACTGCTGAGGTCAGCACTAAATGTCTGTTGTTTTAAGCTGCTATATTTTGAGGTAAACAAAGTATGAATACACAGGCAGAATGAAATAAGTGCTTTACCATTTCCAGGCCACCTCTGATAATCCCACAGTGCAAATCACAGTAGCACAGAGAAGATCGCCCAGCAGGGAGCTCTTGCACAAACTCTATCAGAGGGTTCTTGTCTAGAATCAGGGAAAATTCATTTCTGCTGGAATTGTTACAGGCCACAGTTGGTGTAATTCCCAAGTACATCTTGAAAGCAACCTAATAAAGAGGGAAAAATTACTAAAACTTGGTATAAAACAAACATCTCTTAGCAAGGTATCCAAATACCCTGTTCCAGACCATATATCACAATGGTTAAGCAGGTAGCATTTGTCAAGAAGTTTGGGTTCACACTCAGCTTTGAAATTGACTGGCCCTGTAACTTTTTGCAAGTTTTAAACTTTATAAATTCTATTTGGACCAGCTGAAGGGACTGGTTTTCTCTGGAAAAATGATTTATGAAACACAGCATTAAGATAGTTCTTCCAAAACACTTTTTCAAAAGTAAATATCTTTCATGTGATTAAGAAATTAAAATACTAGTAATCATCAATATACTAGAATGATAGTTGTTATATGGGACCCGCAAATGGTAAGATCCTGAATTAGAAGGGACTCAGGACACAACAGCCCCAAAAGGGTGGTGACGGAACAGAGGATGGCATGGGAAGATTAGATGTGAAAGGAGTCATGTGGCCAAGGATGACAAGTCTGTGAGGAGCAAGGGCTAATGGTGGGAAGTACATATATGAATCAAGGTAACTTCTGAAAAAACTGTTGGTTAACGGGCTTGAAGAATTTTACCAACTAGTGATGGAGGAAATCTAGAATTACATTTTTTCATACTCCCAATACAGCACATTAGTAAACTGGGATGAATAAAAGTAAAATGACAAGGCATGGCTCTACTGTAACTTAGTTTCTTGGCTCTTTAGTACAAGGTATTTGCTTCTTACACAATAAATTGGCCTGGAATTTGAAGTATATTAATGAATATCATCAATCTGATATTTTGACTTCTTTCAAGTCCCTTAATTAAATTTTAAAAGTTGAAGATAGCATAAGCGAGAAATGGAAACAATTTCTTTAAAGTATTTATAAGTATAAAAGATCCATCAATCATTTACTTATTCACTCAATAGGTACTGCCAGTTGAACACAGCTCCTGGCACACAGCAGGAGGTCAATAATGATTAGAAAAGCAAATTATTCAATGAGTATCCATTCTGTTTAGACCCAGAAAAGTTCCTGCTTTCTAAGAGCTCAGAATATAAAAAGGACAATAGATATTAAACAAATAAGTGCAATGGTATGATAAATCCTGCAAGTACAATGTTTAGAAATGTATTAGGAAGTAATACTGGAAATATTCATAAGGAAGAAACTTCTACCCAGTTGGTAGAGATTGAATGAGAGTTTGCCAGATGGACAAAGTGGGAAGGTAGGTTATTCTGGGTAGAGGGCACATTCATGTGTATAAAATACTATGATGAGAGTTCTGGAGAGGTTAGCATCAATCACCTTGTGGTCAGCATAGAGACCAGAGGGGATGAGCAGGCTAAAGCAGAACTAAATTTCTGTTTTTGAGGGATTTTCTTTTCATCAGCATGGAGAGTAGATTTAGGGTTGAGACTGGGGTGGGCATGAGGTAAAAGGCTGAGCTACCAATCAAGAGGCTGCTGTGATGCAGCCTAGGAGAGAAATGCCAGGGACTTTTTCCATTTCATTTTTCACTCAAAACTAAAAACCTCGGGCCTCCCCGGTGGCGCAGCGGTTGAGCGCTGGGTTGTGAAGCTGCCTGTGGCCTCTGCGGCGCCAGTTTGATCCCCGGCTGCTCCCCGGCCACCAGAGGAGGGTCCCACATGGCGCGCAGACCTCTCCTGCCGCCCGCTGCTCCCCTCAGCAGTGTACTTCGGTCCTTCTGCCTGCTCTGCTCCCCGCTCTGGCTCTGGTGAATTCTCTCACCCTCCCGTGCTTCTGACTGTACCCAGTGCATGTATAAACAAAACAAACAAACAAATAAATAAATAAAACATGCCTCTATAAAAAAAAATTAAAAAAAAAAAAAACCTAAAAACCTCCCTAAACTTTTCCATACTCAAATTCTAAACATGTTCAAATTTCTGACACTAGCCAGTTTAAAAAGATATAATATGTGTCTTCCAGATCCTAAGTAGCAAGAGAGTAACAACAAAAAATATCATGACACTCCAAGGTAAGAGACATTATTTGGCTCCCCATTAGTTGGCTGAAATCCAGTTCTGTTAATATTGATTCATCTGACTGGAAAATTCCTAAACTATTATTTGTGTGAGTGAGATTTCACTGTGATTCTCAATCCAAGCCACAGGGTAATGACATAAAAATGGACACTGTGTATGTTGATGTTACTCTAATTCTCAGTGTTTGGGTTCTCGCTTCACAGCCTGATATCCACCAGCAGTAGGCATTATCTGTGTCCTTATCTGGCTGATTTCAGTCTGAGGAGGGCTGTTGTTTCTGATGAAGACAGAGTCCCTCCTGCTCTGCTAATAAATAAGGGCAAAGCATTTCCCCTTTGTGTGTCTTCAACATGGATGCTTTTCAAGGGATTATAAAATTCTTCGTTAACCAGAAAACTATTATTGATTACAGCTTCGTGGCTGTGCTGACCGTGGGAAGTGAGCGCCTCTTTTCACTTGTGGCTTTTAAGTGTCCCTGCAGCACTGAGAATACGGTCTATGGGCTGGTTTTCCTTTTGGCTCCTGCCTGGGTGTTACTGATCCTAGGATTCTTTGTGAACAACAGGTCATGGAAACTCTTCACAGGCTGCTGTGTGAATCCCAGGAAAATGTTCCCCAGAGGCCACGGTAAAACCAGCATGACAACCACGGACAAGAACTGAAACTGGCCCTGCAAGCCCAGTCTCAGGTAAGAAAGGACAAACCTGCATTTTTTTTTTTTGCCCCAGTATAAGCCTGAACTAATCTTTCTGTACTCCTTTCAGTCAAGACTGAAATCTTGTTAGGACATTTCAAAACAATGGAAATTAGAAAATAATTCAGTTAAAGACAATCCCAGGAAAAGCTTTTTGGAATTTGGATGGCTCAGTAAGATTGCTGATTGGTCTTTTCCATTTCCGAAAAGAAAATATCCTCTTGGCCTCCCTGGTGGCACAAGGGGTTAAGCACTGCACTGCGAAGCGATCTGTAGCCTCTGCAGCACCAGTTCGATACCCAGTCAGCCAGGGAGCAACCCACATGGTGCAGCAGACCTTGCCTGTCTTGCCCACTGCTCCCCTCAGCAGTGTTTTTCAGTCAGTCTGCCTGTTCTGTTCCCCACTCTGTTTCCAGTGAATCCTCTCACCCCCCACATCTCTGGCCTATACCCCAGCTCTTGTATGTATAAATAAATAAATCATTAAAATTAAAAAAAGGGCAAGAATATATCCTCTGGGTTATGCATTCATAAAATCAATTTTTTTTTCAAACTGGCTTCTAGGAAAAATGTACATAGTATTCATCTATTTAAACATAGCTCAATCAAATGAGCTAATACTTTTCAAAGTTACACATAATGTAATGTAGCATTGTGATTCTTTTGAGTTATTTCTGGCAACTACTATCTCATTGTATAAACATTGCCAAGATTGAAAAGAATTTCGCAAATAAGCAAGAACTGGCAGTCTTTAAATTGCCTTCAGTGAAGTGACCATATTCTCTAATGAGGTTATGTCCTGTGCTATTTGTGCTGTGCAGATAACGAAGTTCTTATATTATTTTAAAAGCTTGAGATTTGGGGAACTGCTTTATTTAACAGAAGGAAATAATGGATTTACCTAAATGACATAGGGAAGCAGCTTGTCATCCTCCCAGGTAAGTGAGCACAAATCCAGATGTGGAACCTTGCCCCGGCCTCAGGAAAAGACTGAATTCCTACCTGGGAGTGGTAGGAGTTGCAGTTTCCAAGCCATAACAAGCACGAAGAATAAATACAGATCCACAATTTCTAAAAAATGCAATTTGTTTCAGGATAAATGCACTGAAAATAGCATAAAATTATTTTTTTTTCAATAAGGACTTGTCTTTACCACAATGCATCAAGGCAAAATCTGTTTTTAAAATCATACATTCCAAAACTGGTTGGCAGCCTAATCATATACTTTTCCTAAACTGATGAGCCTAAAAGTGCCCCAAAGTCTCTTGCTTAATGCATAAAGTGCATCTTAGATAAAAACATGCCAGGTTCTCAAAAGTCTTCCTTTTTTTGTGAAGGAAGCTATTAATTACAACTGTTATGACACAATGAGTAATTTATGATTTATGTCCTTAGGCATCAGGCTCCTCTCAATTACTTTAGGTCCAAATACTTATCAGTGTATGAACTTTTCTTCTCTAAACACAGGCATAAGGAAATCATGTACATCCCGTCATTGCTGAGCCTGGGCACACTGAGGTGTTTACTTTTCAGAAGAATGAGAAAGATCTAAGGCTGATTCTTAGAGGAAGGTGCGTGAGGGATGCCGATAAAGGGGGCTGTATCAATAGTAGTCATGCCTCATTTATTAATCATGATGATAGAAAGATACTATAGTTCAGCAAGAATGTTATATAAATGTATATGCATTTAAAAATAACAGCATGTGATATTAACAAACACTGAATGCACAGGTGTGTTTAATTACCTTATTTTAATTCCCCAATTTACCCTTTCAGGTGGGTAACCCCTATTTTATAAATGAGGAAACTGAGGCACAGAGAATATCCATAGTGAGGGGAAAGCTGAGATTTAAACCCAAGTAGTCCCAATCCAAAGGTGGCATTCATGCAGAATCTGACTGCATGTAAGAGGCAGAGTTTGGGACTACTGGTTTGAAGAGTTGGAGCTCAGTTACAGTCTGAAAAGGTTCATTTGCTGATTATCACTTCTATTTTCAAAAAGGCACATCTATTGAGAAATATTAAGAGTCACTTAACTGAAATGCCAAGAGAAACTTCGAAGGAACTCTGCTACTTCTTCAAATATGAAATTAATTCCAAATGTGAAAAATATAATTAGAACAACAAAGTTTAGAAGATAATTTGAGCTAATTAGAATTCTGCTTTTAAAATTCAGTGCGGTAAACCCCTGCACTGAAACACTTCATATTGAGAGAGGAATTAATTTTTTTCCAATTACCAAAATTCAGAATCAATAATCCTGAAAGTTTGAAATGATCCTCATTTTTTCCTATGTTTTGTTCAGGCTTTAAATTCTCATAGTTTCAGTTTCTTTGTTTTAGCCTGCCTCACTTTATCACTGATAATGAGTAAAGATATTTTTCTCCGAGAGGGCTGCTGTTCTTTGCACAAAACGTAACATGAAAAAAATCAGTCTCTAGCCATAAATGCATTTATCAATGCCTGAAGACATCTGGCTTAGGGTCTAGTCACTCGCTCAGTGACCACATTATTCATGCACAGAATTCATCCTTCTAATAACGAATTCTATTGGTTTTTCTGATTCTTGGATAATCTATACTTTTTGCTCTTTATCACCTGCCTCCCTTCTAGTTATTCTTTACACACCATTAATGGTGCATAGAAGAAAAGAGATTAGCTAAATCTTAACATTATTCTTTATTGTTAAAGTGTTGCTAAAAATTAAAATGACTGATTCAGCAGAGGCATGGCAGTGACTGTGGTATTATGTAGTCACGCACTCCCCAGTAACACTACTCCAGGTCCCTGAGAAGTCCTTTGCTTTTACATGTCCTGAATTTTGTTTCTTTCTAAGATTGTAGGGTGGTTCCTGATTTGTTCGGCCTTTCTTTTCTCTGCTCACCACTTGTTATGCTCACTGTCAACCTTCTGCTGAACTTTTGGAAGATGTCTGCGCAAAAGGAGAAGGAGCAGTTGAAAGTTACCATTCTGGACTATGCCAACAAGCTGAGTGAGAGAAACCTGAAGTGCTTTTTTGAAAACAAGAGACCAGATGTCTTTCCCATGCCCACTTTTGCAGCCTGGGAGGCTCCCTACAGCTGCATTCTTTCCACCAAGGCCCACAGTACTACAGCACCCTCCATACGGTGGTGGAAGATGGGCTGGACCATCACCCCGAAGATGATGAGACCACAATGGTTCTTGTGGGTAGTGCCCACAGTATGTAGCTTGCCCACCAGCGTGACTCACTGCATCCAAGGATACTCTCATTCTGACATCTGCTTCCTGCATTGACAGCAACCTGTGATCTCTGGGCTTTTTTATGTTTGGTTTTCTTTATAAGACAATAAAGACCTCAGCTTTGCAACTCCCGTGCACAGACAGTGCAAGGATGTGCTCAGAGATGCTAAGTAATGGGTCAGTATGGTGACAAAGGTGCTCTTCACTGTTTGGGGTGGGGGTCAGCCCCTTAAGTTCTGTGATTTTATGATTCCACATGAGACTCATGCAAGAGGAACTGCCACTCTAAATAATGATCATGGCTTCAGGGTAGAAGTGGGCTTGTGAGTGAGCGAGGCATTCTGAACACAGACTGCCACACACACTGTGAGATTTTTCATTGTAGTCAGTAAATCTATCCCCTCTTTCAAGGATACGTGAAATTCATTCCTTTGGAATCTGAAGACATTAGTTCTCAAAAATAACACACTGGCAGCATATGGTGCCTACACCTCAGAGCTCTATGTCTCCTCTGTGCATTGAAACATCCCCCCACAGGGCAGTGCTGTGTCGTACTTGTGTGACCTTAGGCACATTTGTCTTTGTGGACCCCATTCCACTCTAAACACACACCAAAATTTATGGTAGTGTTGATATGAAGACATAAAATATATTAAATTTTTTCCAACCTAAATTTTCACTTATTCCTTCTCATTTTAAAAGAAGTTGGTAACACTTTTGCAGTCCTACAATTACTATGGGCCCAAGACACAGTGCCTGGTGTGCTGAGGGGGTAAGTCATTTCTGACTAGAGGTCTTGGGAAATTGTTCAAAGCAGTGTTGGTGTAAAACTGTTCTTCCAGTTTTGTATTTATCAGAAATATTGCAAACTTTGCACTCAACTAGGTCATATACGTACATATATGTGTATTCATACGCATATATACATGTATACCTATATACAAATATTTAGTTCCCCCAGAATGCTGAGTGGAATCATGCTTCAGTAAGAAGCACCAGGTGGCTTACGTAATAGGGAATCCTCTCCTTGTTTGAGAATCCTGGGACTGACCAGGATTGCAAAATTGGAGAATATGTTCCAGAACATATTCTTGAAAATGTATAGGTGAATGGCCAAGTGTGTGTATGTGTGTGTGTGCGTGTGTATCGTGCATGTGTGAGAGAGAGGGAGAAAAACAGAGAGACAGAGAGAAAGCAGGTAGGAGAGTAAGAGGTGGGGGCTATGAGGTGGCAATCTTATTTGGGTTTTTAAACATGTGACAAATGTTAATAAATTGTCCCCTCTACTAAGCCCCAATTTGACACATTTGCCAATTTCTTTGATGAAATTTCAAGTAATCAAAGGATGTCAGTAATGTAGAGGTAGGAAGAGTTGTTAACCATGGGTTTTCTTGAGCCAGTGTAAGCTTTCAAAGGTTTTAAGACTAGCAGTTTGTCACATTTTGTGAGGTTTTTGGTTTTGTTTTTTTTTTTAAAGATTATTTATTTATGCATACAGAGGTGTGTGGGGGAAAGGGTGAGAGGATTCACCAGAGACAGAGCAGGGAACAGCACAGGCAGACTACTGAAATACACTGCAAAGGGAAGCAGCGGGTGAGACAGGAGAGGTCTGCCACACCATGTGGGTTGCTTCCTGGCCAGGGATAGAACTTGTGCTGCAGTGGCTGTGGACAGCTTCATAGTTTGCATCTTAACCCCTTGCACCACCAGGGAGGCCTGGTTTTTGTTTTTTTTATATTTACATTGGAAATATTCTAGTGGAAATAATTTTGTTGCATATTTGGTCCATCTGGGTTTCACTTTAATAAAACCTAACATTAATAAATTCAATACAGTGCAATGACATCAATTGAGAGGCAGAATTCTCTTCTCCCCTTAAATCTGACCTTAACAAACCAGGGGAGTGTTGCAGTAGTGAAGCCAGATTGTAGAGGTGCTACAGCCAACACCTGGGTCTCTTGCAATGCTCTACATTCTGAAAGCCAGTCACCATGTAAGAAGTCCAATT
This sequence comes from Talpa occidentalis, assembly GCF_014898055.3. Lineage (NCBI taxonomy): Eukaryota > Metazoa > Chordata > Mammalia > Eulipotyphla > Talpidae > Talpa > Talpa occidentalis. The sequence goes on along the minus strand of NW_023602073.1, from coordinate 116,138,268 downwards.
GAAACAGGGGTGGAGAGGACCACGAGAGAGGCCACAAGGCAGGATGCCAGATGGATGGAACGGCCACCCACCTGCCCTGGCTCTGAGACCGGAGAGCCATCATTAAGCTCCAACACCAAAAACCTAACAAAGGACAGTGCCCGATGAGAGGTCTCCCTGCACAATTGCAGGAGACTTTAGGCTCCAGGAACAACAACCATGGGGTTTATTTTACAAACAGGGGAAACAAAGAGCTCACTGTACTCACAAGTGGCTGCTATCTCACCCAGGTAGCATCAGTGATGGTCGCCACAGGTCACCAGGAGTGCTGGGCAGCACTGGCCAGTAATGATGGCCACTACTGGCCCCGCAGAGGTGGTGTCAGAGACACCCAGTGTTAATGGCTCTTTGTGAGTTGCTGGGTTATACTAAGAACAAGCAGCTCTTTGAGACACCAGGCCCAGTGAGCCTGTGGTGCTCCTCTCAGGCAATGTCAGAGACAGGACCGAGGCCTAGTCTATGACAGAGTCCTTCAGCTTCTCTTCCCTCCTCAGAGGGTGGCTGCTGGATGCTGCTTTCTTCTTTCTTCAGAGGCTGGAACCACCTTCTTCAGGGGCTGGCGTCATCATGTCTTCTCTCTGGGGGCTGGTGTTGCATAGTCTCCCCTCAGCTCCCTCCCACCCTGGCTTATATCCTCTTTCAGGGTGCCCTACTCATAGCACCTGATTGGTCCATTCCACACCCCAGGAAGTGGGCTTTACATAAAAGGGCTCTGAGGAGCAATGGCCACAACTGACTTGTGGTGAGAGACTGGGTCCTAGGAACAAAAGTCTGATTGGACCATTTAGCACCAATCAGCTCATAGCTCAGCCTGATTGGTCCATTCCACAATCCAGGAAGTACAATGTTACATAAAAGGTCTCTGAGATGCAACTGCCACAACTGGAAAAAAGGCAGTTACTGAGCTCTGAGGAGCAATTGCCACAACCAACTTGTGGTGGAGCAGCAGGTTGACAACACCACTGCTCCTGCCAGCTCCCACCACCAAGATGGCTAGGTTCTGGTAACACAATTACCCTGAGACCCTTAGGTCTAAAGAAGACCATGTTCATCCAGTAGAGAATAACAATGAAAAAGAGAGATGCCCAGTCACTCTAGCTTACTTCTCAGATATGAGCAAAAAAGTCATTTAAGACATTGCAGCCTCAGTACAAAGGCCCCAGCTCTATGGTCCCAGTGAATCTATCACAGCCATGCAGGCATTTTAGTCACCCCATTGGAGGCTACAGAAATCAGAGTGGTCCCCAAAATGCCCTGTCCAAATCTGTGATATGGAAAATCATGTGCTTAAATAAACACTTATTGTTTTAAGCCAAGAAGTTTTGTGGTACCATGAAGCAATAGATAACCTGAACACTAGTACATAAAAATGAGAATTTTTAAAGATAGATAAAGGTAAATTGGATTTAAACATTGGATTTATACAAAGATACTCCCTCTGCATTGGTATTTCCTTAATAATTTTTCCCCTCTAGATTCCAGTTAGCACTGATTGCTGAATGGTGTGACTGAATAGATGCTTGTAGGATAAATGAAGATTGCTCAGGCTTTTGTGCCATTGGACTCGATGGCTATCAACTGCAGCCTTGAGCGCAGGAGGCACTTGGGATTGTGGGCTTGGGGTGTGCATACTCGATGGTGGACACCTGGAGCATGGTGTGGGCGTGCGTAAGTGGGTGCACCTGAGCCAAGAGACACGCTAAAGGCGACATCACACAGTCTAGTGAGGTGGAGTCCAGTGGGAGAAGCAGAGAATACCAGAGAACACCAGAGAGTCGATGGGGACTGGAAGGCCTGCTAGCCTCCTGGCCTCCAGTCCCCCTGCCTGCCCTGCACCTGGTTACCTCACTACAAATGGTGTAGGAAGATCATTAAAAGCCTGAAAAAGCCACTGAGGGCTCCAGGACTCTCATTTGCCCACTCTTCACTCCTGCCTGCCTGCACTACAGATGGCACAGATGGCAGGACAGTTCAACACAAACAGGCGTGGAGGCCTCCGAAGACTGAGATTCATGTGAAATTATTGTTGGTTAAGTGTTTGAAAGGAACACTCTGCTGTGTTGAAAATAAACATTACTAAGAAGAATAACGATTTGTCTTTAATACTTGGGAAAAATAGAGTAGATAGTGCAGGACAGGTGGGCACTGAGTGAAAAAAAAAAAAAAACAGCTTGTTCTTTAATCTGGCTCCTCAATACATTTAAGGATTAGCCACATTAGCATTATAAGGGAACTTGCTAGAAATGCAGAATCAGGCTCCATCCCACACTCACCTTTGCAAGTCTGCATTTAACAGCTCTTAAGTGATTTTATGCAATGTAAATTTGAGAAGCACTAGAGCCCTGATTCCCAAACTTGAGCTCAAGTCCAACCCATCAGGAGGGCTTGTTAAAAGGTAGGTTGTGGCGCCTCACCCACAGGGTCTGAATTGGTAGGTATGGAGTGAGGCTAAAGAGAACTTGCATTTCTAACTTGCATTTCTAAGTTCTCACAGGATGTTGATGCTGTTAGTCCAAGGATCACATCTTGAGAACAACCCCCTTACAGCTCAAAACAGGCCAGAAGAAATTCAGTATGTTGTACCCTCCCATATCTTCTGCTTTAGACATCTTTGCTAAGATGCTATCAACCTGCCTGAAAACATGGGTGCCTTAATAGTCATTCAAGGTTACCTTTGGGCCTTTAGGAATATTTAGGTTTTCTCACCTAAGTTTTGCAAGTTCCTTGTATTTGTAGGTATTCTTTCTTGCTGTTGTAAATGGTTTCTTTTTTCCATATTTCTTCTGAGTGATGGTGTAGTGACAGGAAGGGATGGAGCAGGATCTCTATGACAGGAGCAGGCAGGTGAAGGAGGAGTCCTGGAGCCCTTGGTGGCTTTTGTAGGCTTTTATTGAGTTTACCAGGTACACAGCAGGCAGGGATGCGTGGTGGCTGGGGGGCCGGGAGGCTGGCAGGTCTCCCAGCCCCCAGCAAGTCTTCATTCTTTCTGGGCTCTCTGGCGTTCTCTCATGTCCGCTGCTTTCCTTTTCTCTCCTTCTGGTGGTTCTGTTTCACTCTGCTGGCGTCCCTGTGGCACCGCTCTTATAAACCCAGTGTAGGGTAAGCATCAGGCTTTTCTGCCCTCCCACCATTAGGATGGATGATGGATCCCTGCAGTCCTGAATGCATGACTAATAGCGGGCACCTGGAGCAGGGTGTGGGCCTATGTAGACGGGATTCACCTGGGCTGAGAGACTGGTCTTGTAAGGGCAGCTTCATGGGGATGCAAGGGGAAGAGCAGAGAAGCAGAGAGAATGAGAGCAAAAGAGAAGCAGAAACCATCAGAGAAGGCCAGAGAGCCCAGAAAGAGTGAAGACTTGCTGGGGGCTGGGAGGCCTGTCAACCATCTGCCCCCGGCCCCCCTGCCTGCTGTGTACATGGTAAATCCCAATAAAAGCCTGAAAAGCCACGGAGGGCTCCAGGACTCTCTCCTTTATTCCATCTGCTTGGGTCATAGAGATCCTGCTCTGTGTTTTCCTGCCGTTACATCCAGTCATAGCCCAGGTGTGCCCACCTATGTATGCCCACACTCTACTCCAAGTGCCCACCATCGGTCATGCATTCAGGACCACAGGGATCCATCATCAATCCTAATGGCGGGAGGGCAGAAAATCCTGACAATCATTCAATCATTTACCCTACAGATGGTTATTTCAATCCATAAAAAAGTTATTGCTCTATGAAAATCCACTTCCTTCCTCCTTGCTAATTCTTTTATTCTTTGTAGAGCTTTTCAGAGTTAGAAAATAACAATTCTGCAGCCTCCAAATGATGTAATGAATCTAGACAATATTGAATTCTAAACTAGATGAAGGCATGATGGGGTCAGGAGCAGGCAACTTGAAGCCACTCTTTTGTATTTTTCTTTTTAACATCCTTGCTTGTTTTCTCACAATATAGTATTTCCTTTTTTTTTTAGATTTATTTATTTATGCATACAAGAAATGGGGTACAGGCCAGAGATGCAGGGGTGAGAGGAGTCACAAGAGACAGAGTAGGGAACAGAACAGGCAGACTGACTAAAATACACTGCTGAGAGGAGCAGCAGGTGAGTCAGGGGAGGTCTGCTGTGCCATGTGGGTAGCTCCCTGGCCGCCTGGGAATCAAACTCATGCTGGAGAGGTTGCAGACTCATGCTGGAGAGGATGCAGACTGCATTATAGGTTGTGTCTTAACCCCTTTGCCACCAGGGAGGCCCCTACTATACAGTATTTCTTCCCTCAGGTGTGGTCACCATAGTTTTCCCACCACCAAAGCACCCATGTTCCTCCACCCTAGTCTAATGTGCGCCCCTCTTCCCCTTCTTATTCTCCCTCACTCCTCTCTCAAAAGTCTCAGGTCTATGGGCTGCTTTCAAGGTAGCACCTCTCACAGTTTGTCTCTGTCTGACCCTTTGGGTTTTTTTTCTCTAGAATCCAAACATAAGTGGAAACCATCGAGTCAATCTTTCTCTTTCTGGCTCACTTCTCTTAGGATAATACCCTCCAGGTGAGAAAATATTTGCAAACCATAGATCTGACAAAGAACTGATATTGAAGATATACAGAGAACTGCTAGAACTCTACAAAAACAAGGCAAATAACCAATCAAAGATTGGGCAAAATAATTAAACAGACTCTTCTATTTTTTTTATAATAAATTTTATTTTTATATTCCCCATACAATTGCAACCCCCCCATTCTGACCCCCATCCCTCCTCTCCCGCCCTCCACCCCCCAAAAAGTGTCTCTGGTTCATAGTTTTTTGTTGATTTTGATTTTTACTTTCTTATAGTTATTCATTTTCCTGGTCCCTTATTTAAGTTTTCTAGATTCCTGCTATGAGTGAGACCATCTGGTATTTTTCTTTTTCTTTCTGGCTTATTTCGCTGAGCATGATCCCTTCCAGCGCCATCCATGTTGCTGCAAATTGCATGTGTTTATCTTTTTTGAATGCTGAGTAATAGTCCATGGTGTATATGGACCACATCTTCTTGATCCAGTCATCTATTTTTGGGCATTTGGGCTGTTTCCAAAGCTTAGCTATTGTAAACAATGCTACTATAAACATAGGGGTACAGGTGTTCTTTGGAATTGATGTTTCTATGTCCTTTGGGTAAATACCTAGGAGTGGAATTGCTGGATCATATGGAAGCTCTATGTTTAGTAGGTCCAGAAATCTCCACACAGCTCTCCATAGTGGTTGGACCAGTTTGCACTCCCACCAACAGTGCAGGAGAGTTCCTTTTTCTCCACAACCTCGCCAACATTTGTTAAACAGACTCTTCTAAAAGAAGACATTCAAGGGTCAGCAGGCACATGAAAAAACATTCAGACTTATTATTAGAGAATGCAAATCAAGAGTATGAGATACCACTTATACCTGTTTGAATGGCCCATATGGAAAAGACCAGAAAGAACAATTGCTGGTGAGCATGTGGAGAAAAGGGAATCTTCTACACATGCAAACTGGTCCACCCCTTATGGAAAACAGTAAGATGGTGTCTCAAAACATTAAAAGTGGGTCTGCCTTCAACCCTGTAATTCTACTCCTATGCATCTACCAAAAAAATGCAAAAAAAATTTCCAAAGGAAGTTGTGCTCCCATATTTATTGCATCACTATTTAATATACCTAAATTATGGAGACAACCTAAGTACCCAAATACAAATGAGCAGATCAAGAAGAATATTACTCAGAGATCAAGAAAGATAAATTCATGCCTTTTGAGGTAACATGGATGGAGCTTGAAGAAATAATGCTAAGTGACATAAATTAGAAGGAGAAAGATAAATACCAAATGGTGTCACTAGTTACTTTATATTCCACATATTAAATTAATAGTTAAAGTAATAAATTAATAGTTGCAGCCAAGTATAAAATATACCATATTTATCCTGATTAAAGATAAAATGTATCAGCCCTTCCCAATAATTTTTTACATTGAGAGAATATATTCAAAATGTAGGTGGTTATAGTAGATAAACTTTACCAAAATAAAAGGTATTCATAAGCACCGCTATCAGGAATTATGTACTTATTCTTACTTTATTTTTATGTTATGATCTTACATTTTTATGACTTATTAGTTCAAAATGTCTACTGTTCTAAAACAGACTAAGGGTGGGAGGGTGATTGATTACCAAGGATATGCAGCTGTATTTTGGGAAATGATGGAAATGTTCTAAAACTGGATTATGGTATTTGCAGAGAATCATTAAATTGTGTGCTGGAAGACAAAACAAAACAAAAGAAAGAAAAATAACCATTAACCAAATATTTTGTTATTATTTTGTTATTATTTTTTGCAAATATTTTGTTATTATTTTGCCTGAAAAATCTATTCTTGAAAGTGTAATGCATGAGTGAATTCGAGGAGTTCTATATTTATTAGGTTAGAACTAGCATATGTTCAGCTAAGAATTCATAAGAAACTACTGTGTACTCTAAGAAGCATTATTTATTTAATCCCTTTATAAAAAAAAAAACCCACACCTGATCAATAGCAAGAAATCAAAGTTAGGAGTTTTAATGAATAAGAATAGAAAATCACTTATGTTAGAATCGCCTAATTTTCTAGGTAAACATTCATGTTTCTAAGACTCAAAAGAGACAGTTATTCTGAGTTTTGAGGGAATAAAAACTACAAATAGACATTTTAGTAACACAACTATTCACTATAAAAAATAATGAGAAACCGGGCCTCCCCGGTGGCACAGCGGTTGAGCGCTGGGTTGCAAAGCTGCCTGTGGCCTCTGTGGCGCCAGTTCGATCCCCGGCTGCTCCCCGGCCACTGGAGGAGGGTCCCACATGGCGCGCAGACCTCTCCTGCCGCCCGCTGCTCCCCTCAGCAGTGTACTTCGGTCCTTCTGCCTGCTCTGCTCCCTGCTCTGGCTCTGGTGAATTCTCTCACCCTCCCACGCTTCTGACTGTACCCAGTGCATGTATAAACAAACAAACAAATAAATAAATAAAACATGCCTCTATAAAAAAAAAAAAAACTGAGAAACCAAATAGTAATATATTGTTTTGGTTTTAAGAGAGGTTTTATCTCAACTCCAGAGAAGTCAGTGTGACATGTAATTTGACTCCAATAAAAGATGCAGTTAAAACCCTACTAACCTGCTAGAGGTTTCCTCACTGAAAATTAAAGTTTAAGTGGCTTCACCTATTAAGAATTGAAGATCTCATAGATTGGTTGAAAAATTACAAAGACTGGTCTATAGACATAGAGGAAGAACTATTTTGACAATGCATCACAAATTTTCCAGGAGGAAAAAAACTAAGAACATAGTCTTAGGAATGTGGTGAATGAAAACTTATACTGTGTGACATGGACAAATAAGGTTGCCTGTAAGTAGGAAATAGTGTTGAATAAAAGGCAAAAATGAATGTTTCACTATCATCTACCTCCTGACCTCCTTCACAATGTCACCCACACCCCTGAAAAGCACCAATTCCAGATGCTGAGAGAAAAGAATGAAAGCCAAGCCCCACCAACACACTGAACATCACCTCTTTCTTGCTGTTTCTGCATGCAGTCACATGGAAGGATTAGGAGAGCTGTTTGTCACAGAAACAAGGGAAAAGTGTTTCCCTTGAAGCATCTTGGCTTTGGCATGTCTTATATTTCTTGCATCCCCTTGATGAATACTGGAGAAAGTGATTATGTGAAAAGAAAAAGCTACTTTTGTGTCCCTTTTAGTCTTAGACAGATATCAAAAAAAAAAAAAAAAAACCAAGGAAAAACAGAAAATTAAAAAGAAAATTCAAAATTCCTTTGCATGCTGAAGAGAGGGTGAGACACTACTCACCATTGCAGATCCACAGATGAAGCAATTCACTTCTGCCATATTTTTGCGACAGATAAGATCTGATGTACTGTTTTGAAATAAATACCTCCCTACATCACTACAGAGTTTGTCCAGGCCAATGAGGAGTGGTGATCCAGGCATTTGGCAAACAGCCTGTTTTGGATAAATAAATTGGGTAAGATTTTGTTGCCAGGAAAAAGACACCAGGTCTTTATCACACCATTCTATTTAAAGCTGACTATAACTACAGATGTTTCCAAGAGCCTTATAAAATCAATGTATTTAAATTCTCTGTAAAAAATTACCACTTGCTTTCCAAGTGATAACCCTCCACTTCTGCTTTTGCATTTAAGTAGATATTACAGAAGATTCTGTGCTTTTTAAAAAAGAATATTGCTAACATTTTGATCAACTCAAAATGGATAAAAACTTGAATGTAACACCAGACACCATGAAATATATAGAAGAAATGTAGGCAAAGCACTCCATGACATGAACCTCAGAAACATCTTTGACGAATTTTCTCCAAAAGCAAGGAAAGCAGAGGAGAAGATAAACAGTGGGATTGCATCAAACTAAAAGTTTCTGTGCATCAAAAGAGACAGTAATGAAAACAAAGAGACATCCTGCTGAATGGGAGAACATATTTGCACACCATACAACTGATAAGGGACTGATGTCACAGATCTACAAAGAATTTATACAACTCAATAAAAACAAAGCAAACAACCCAGTCAAAAAATGGGCAGGAGAGCTAAGAATACACTCCAAAGAAGAAATGCAAATGACATTGAGGCATATGAAAAAATGTGTTGAACATCAGTAGTTATGAGGGAAAGGCAAATCAAAACCACAATGAGATGCCACCTCACTCCAGTGAGAATGGCCCACATTCAAAAAACAGAAACAACAAACGCTGGAAAGAGTGTGGAGATAAGGGAACCCTCTTACACTGCTGGTGGGGATGTAAACTGAATCAGCAACTGTGGGAAGTTGTGGGGAGATCGCTCAGAACACTAAACGTGGATTCAGCAATTGCTCTCCCAGGAATATGCTGAAAGGACCCAAACCACTACTTCATAAGGAAACCTGAACTCCTATGATCATTGCAGCACTATTTGCAACACCAAGATACGGAGACAACCAAAATGCCCCCAAATGTGTGGCTGGATCAAAAAGTTGTGTATTTATACAATGGACTATTTCTCAGCAATCAAAAAAGACAACTTCATGCTAATTACAGCAACATGGAGGGAGCTGGATGGGATTACGCTGGCCAAAATTAGTCAGAAAGAAAACGATAAATGCCAATGGTCTCACTTATGTGTGGAATACAGAAAAACCAAACAAATGATCAAGAAAAAGTCAAAACTAGCAAGCTGACCATAGAAAGGAGGCACACAGGAAAGGACGGGGAGGGGAATTAAAACTTGGAGGAAAGAACACAAGGGAATGTGGTGATGGCTCACCAGTGAGAACTATGGGGACTACAATGATATAAGAAAAAATTTAATTAATATAAAAGAATGTTGCTAACCTTTTGGTTTACATGGAACTTAATCATGCTAGTGAAATAGCATTTCCAGTGAAATCTTAGCTTCCTGAGATTTTGGATGGGGATCCTGCTCCACTGATCTCCTGTTCAAAATAAGAACAAAAGATTAAATGGAAATATGGATGTGGAAGTGGCTGTGTAATTGTGACAGAAAATCCTTCTCCTCTTCCTCACACTATATAGTCAATTCATCATGTCTTTTTATATCTTGTAAGAGTTTGAAGATTCTAATCCTTTGGGAACGCACCATTTCAAATCTTTTTAAATTATACCATAACATATTTTCTAGGTCTGTGTACTCCAGGACCTAAAAGCAATGAAAACGCAGAACAATGAGTATAGCTAAAGCCAACATCATGGTTTCTAAATACCAGTCTCTACTTAGTGGTTATCAGGATTGCAGATGAGGGGAAAGGAAAGTCATTGTGAAAATTCTTACTATAGCGGTTAAGTAAAGAAATACACAATGTATACTGGAGACTTGTCATAAGGAAAACAAACTAGCTTGAATTACTTGTATTTAACTAATTCTTAGGGAATTTGCATATTAATGTAAATAATGATAGTTTCATTTTCCATTCCAAAGTCTTTTAATTTGATATAGTCCTACTGTTCACTTTGTTTTTGTTGCTTTTGCTTTTGGTGTCAGATTCATAGAATCAGCACCAGACCTATTTCAAAGAGCTGTCATCCACTTCTATTTTTTCTTCTAGGAGTTTTATGATTTCAAGTTTTACATAGAGCCTGTAATCCATTTTGATTTAATTTTTGTATATAGGCAGTCATTAGTTCATTTTCACTCGTTTGTAATGTGCAAAAACTCTTCGAAATAAAGGTCTACGAAAAACAAGAGTAGACTCAGGAAAGGTGGTTTATAGTCTTAAGTCTATTTTCTGTGGATATATTTCTTTTTTTTTCCTCAAAGATTTATTTTATTTCTATAAGAGCTGGGGTACAGGCCAGATGCGCGAGAAGGGGAGAGGATTCTCCAGAGACAGAGCTGGGAACAGAACAGCCAGACTGACGAAATACACGGCTGAGGGGAGCAGTGGGTGAGACAGGAGAGGTCTGTAGCCCCATGTGGGATTCTCGCCGGCTGACCAGGATCGAATCCGCACTGCAGAGGCTGCAGACAGCTTCACAGAGTGGCACTCAACTGCCTGTGCCACCAGGAAGACCATCTGTGGATATATTTCTTAAGCAGATTTAATCAAATAGCTTCTGTTTCATGACCAAGGAATTAATTAATGAAAATTATTTCTGATCTAATTTTTTTTTTTAATCGGGAAGGTGTTCATTTAAGCATGGACATCATGATTTGGGTCCATCTCTAAGGGACAGTACCAAGGTGTGTTTCCTCAGGGACAGGGCCCAGGGGTATTTGAAAGGTTCAGCCAGGGAAGAGGTCTGAGTCAAGGCCAATTGTTGTGAAACTCTGGATTGGTTCCTGAGTCCATCTGTCTATCAATGATGGTGAGGAGAAGTTTCTAGGCAGCAGGCTTCAGGGAGGATATCTGTTGTTATGCTCAAACTGCTCACCAAATTGCTCAATCTGGCTGTTTAATTTTTACCTGAAAGTTTCAATAGAGCAGAAGTAAGGTGGACTCAAAACAGATTCCATGGTGGTCTCCTGTTGCTGTAGAGCTTTCTATTCTCCCCCTTTTTCTGTCAATGCTTGCTTTATGTATTTTGGAGTTCTGGTGTTTGGTGAATTTGTTTATAAATGTGTCTTTTTGGTGAATTGATCCTTTTTATCAATATATAATGTTCTTTTTGTTTCTTGTAACAGTTTTTGATTTAAATTCTATTTTTGTTTGCTATATAGTGATTTTATACCCTCTTTTGGTTACTATTTGCTTGGAATATGTTTTTCCCTCCTTTCACTTTCAATCTCTGTGTGTGCTTAGGTCTAATGTGAGTTGGGTCATATTTTTTTCTTTAAAGATTTATTCATGTATGCATACATGAGCTGGGGTTCAGGCTAGAGATGCAGAGGCGGGGTGGTGAGAGGATTCACCAGAGTGGGGAGAACAGAACAGGAGGATCAACTGAAATACACCACTGAGGGGAGCAGCAGGCGAGATAGGAGAGGTCTGCTGCACAATGTGGGTCACCTCCCTGGCCGGGCATCAAACTCATGCTACAGTGGCTGCAGATAGCTTCCTAGTGCTGGGTCTCAACCCCTTGCACCATCAGGGAGAACCCCTGGATCATATTTTCTTATCCAATTGTGAATCTAAGCCCTTTGATTGGGCAATTAATCCATTCATATTTCAGGTAAATACTGATAGGGAAGGGTGTCAGTTTCTGGACCTCTCAATTATTTGTTTATATTTTGGTTTTTAACTATAAATTAAACTGCATCCTAAGTTTGTTAGTTTTTTCTATGTCTGGCTATGATGCTTCAAAGTAATGTTTCTTATTTTTTCCCCTAAACTTTTGATTTGGAATAGTTGAAAACGAAATCCTTTTCTAAAAGATAGAGAGTTTTGTTAACTTCAGAGCCATCACCATGATGGCTCTAAAGTGAGGTCTGCCAATGTTCAAACTGGTCTTGAGCCTGAGGTCAATGAAATGTGGGCTTTGTCATCCTACATTAGACTTTGTACCCTGTCCACTGACCCTGTTGACAAAGTTTATACCTTCCAGGTTGCAAAATTTCCCTGAGGAGTTGATAATGATGCAAGAGTTCCATCCCACCCCTCCCCAGGTTGGCAGCCATCATACTGCCTGCTAAAACTGGCAGTGAGAGATGTTCTCTCTTCTAGGAATAAAGTCAATGACAGACCAGCAGGATGTAGCTACAGAAGAAGAGACCTTCAGCCCCAAATCCCCTTAAGAAAAAGGGAGTAAAATCTCTCAGGGGTAATAAGACAGCCTATGTAAAAGAGATTGTAAGGTGATAGGATGAGTTGTTCCAACTTCTGTTTGAGAAAGTGGATTAAATCAGGGGCTGGCTAGTCCTGTCCAAACAACTTGGCCCACCAGATTGACCATGATATCATGAGAGAGATAAAGAACATTAGATCCTGACTTCTGATAATCTCAGTCTCCTGGAGGGAGAAGGCTGAGAGCCCACATAGACAATTGGCATGAAACCCATCTGTGCATGCCCAGGCATAACCAACCCATAAGAAGATATGATGCTGCTCTCCTTGTCTAGAGGACTTACCCTGTAAATATCTCCTCCTAACTCATTTGGGGAGCCAGATTATATTTTCCTGTCCCAAACTGGCTTCCTCATGCATGAGTCTCTTCAATAAAGTCTTGCCTGGTTCAACTACAACTAATGCTCTCTGGTGAATTCTTTCCCTAGAGGACAAAAGAGCCACTCTTGGGGCCTCCCTGGTGGCTCAAGGAGTTAAGACACAACCTATGAAGCTGTCCGCAGCCTCTGCAACATAGTTTGATCGCCAGCCAGCGAGGGAGCAACCCTCATGGCACAGCAGACCACTCTAGATTCACCTGCTGCTACTCTCAGCAGTGTATTTCAGTCAATCTGCCTGTTTTGTTCCCCACTCTGTCTCTGGTGATCCTCTCACCCCCCACAACTCTGGCCTGTACCCCAGTTCTTGTATAAATAAATCTTAAAAAAAAAAAGAGCCATTCTTTTGGACTGAGGCCCTATAACTGTGTTAGTTTGTAAAGTCTTAGGCAGCTATTAGAAAAATTCAGGACTAAGTCCAACTCACAGTAAAACAGCAAAAACCTCAAAAGCAATTAAGAGGAAGCAAATCTGATGTCTAAAAAGTTATCACTGAAACATTTCTTTCTCCACATTCACTCCAATTTTACCAAATAGTTACAATCAAACTCATTTGTAATTTAGTTCTGGTTTTGATAGCCAGGTCTTCAGCATAAGTAGATTAAGAACAAAATATACCATGTATATTTTAAAAATCTGCTTTGCTGGAACTTCTCATAGGGAATCTCAGATTAAGCTCTTTGTGAATGACTTCTCAAGGCCCAGGAACATTCCAGGTTCTCACCATCAGACTTGGCCTGTAGTACTTGTATCTATCAGTAAGTTCTTCTCTTTGAGGTTCCAAAATGTGCTGTGTTTCTGTGAGGGGTGACCTGGAACTCTAAAAGCAAGGTATCAGGTTGTTTTCTCTTTTAAGTCCCTGAGGTCATTTTAGATTCATTAAAGCAGTCTAGTCATATTTGAAAATATGACATTGTATTCCAAGCAACCATGTTCCAATTGTCATTACTGAATTGATGCAAACAGATATGTTGCCATTACAAAAACTTACTAAACTCATTTCAGGGTACCATGGAAAAGCAAATGTTTCAGTTCTGCTCAAAAAAGGATTCAGTTTATCAGTGTTGTAGATCATAGCATAGTCCAACAAAAATAAAGTTTTCTGCAGAAAGCAAAACAAAATATTTCAAACAAAAAGTCACTTAAAATGATATTTGTCCTCCAGTGTGTGCCACAGATGATAAAAGTATTGAGAGAGAGTGTGTGTGTGCTTCATTTTCTTTGGAGTTTAAAAGATTTAGGATAGGAGGTCTCATAAGGTCTCCCCAGAAGTAGGGGTATGGATGACTAATGACTCTTAACCTAAACCCAGCTATGGAAGTTTCCAGGAATCTGAGGTAGGGTTAGAAGAGATCATTATCAGGTGGGGATAGAGAATATCATCAATCATAGAAGACCAAATGAACTTGGCTCCATGGCAATAATTTGCATGATACTTTCATAGAACATTGTAAACAAACACTCCTTGCCCTGGCAAAATGCCTCTCTCCTGCCCATCTGTGTCTATGCAGGTATTTCCTTTTCTGTTTTCTCTTATCCTTTGTAAATTTTCTACCTGCTGATGAATGTGAACTGCACACACTGAAACTCATCATCGGAACCCCAAAAGGTGGAATAAAGAAACCTTGTATAACGAGCTTTAGCTTTGATTGGCTTTGTTCTAAATTGGGCAGAATCTTTGGCTACAGTGATTGTACTTCAGTGTTTTGGCAAATTTAATAGCAGTTTACATGTTTTGTCTTTATGTACATGAACTGTTTTCTTATCAACTCTGAATGTTGATGACTGGTTTGCAAAGTTGGCCAAAGACCTGGGATGTAGATAGTGAGTAGAGGGAGAGAGTTCAGCTAAATTTCAATCAGACGGGGCTGAAATAAAAAACTAAAGGCATACCAAAATCCAATTAGTCTGTGGATTTACAAGAGAACAAGAGCGTGTTAACTGATACTGTGGGATGCTTTTAACACTATGGGAAAAATCTGTGGGATGTTTCAAGACAAAGATGGGGTCTTATATTTTTGAAAAGACTTAAGAAATATAGAAGCCAATTGTGAGCATAAGATCCAAAGGATTCTATTCAAATAAACAAATTATAAAAAGCAAACCTGACAATTGGGAAAAGACTTTCACTAATTGGATATCTGATGAGATTAAGAAATTTTGAGTATGTGATAATAGTCCTCATATCTTGGGGATACGGAAGCAGATATAGATGTATATATGATGTTTAGGATTTTCCTTCAAAATAATTCAAAATGTACAGCAAGAAGAAAAAACTTTGGCCATATGTAGAAAATAGTTGAAGTACATTGGGTACACTCCATTATACTAGTCTTTTTGCTTTTGTGTTTTTTTTAAAAATGTCCATGAGGGCCTCCCCTGGTGGTGCAGCGGTTGAGTGGTGGGCTGTGAGGCTGCCCCCAGCCTCTGCAGTGACGGTTCGATCCCCGGCCGCTGGCGAGGGTCCCACAAAAAAAAAAAAAAAAAAAAAAAAAAAGTCCATGAAAGTTAATAACACAACAAACCACACTAAAGAGGAGCTGAACATGTTAGTGAATTTCATGACTCTTTAATTTGCCATAAAGTAATCTGCTCTATTTATTTTCGGGTACTGCCTAGCTCAGTGGGACTGAGCAGGAGAGAGTATAATGACTGAATGGATTTGCTGAAGAATTATCTCCATGTAATGTCACTGGGGGAAAAAACTTATTTTCTCTTCATCGATCAGTCCTAAAGACAATAGCATTTTTTTATAGGTAAATGTGTTAGCATTCACACACCTTGCTGAGATAATAGGTACTCAGGGCTTTTTCCCTGGTAGTACTAAATTCCTCCTCCTGACATGGAGTGATAGATTGAACAATAATCTTGGATGTCCTGTTGGCTCATCTTTTCCATTGTATTTCTCAGGACATCTTTTAATCCTGACTGCTTGAAAGTGAAGATGCAGGGTTGACAATTGGATGCAATTCTTTTCCAAAATACTTTAGAGCAGATCTTTTCTGAAAAACAACAGAAACAGTCAATCTGTGAATTATAGAAACTGCAGTGCTGAGACTGGTAGGGAGATAAAGTAGATCCCCAAATTGGATCATTTGAGAAAACTGCATCCTCTGAAGAAAGTCCTTCATCATCAGTAGGAGTCTATTTTTTCATTACAATGTTGCTTTATTGAGTGCTTTCTCCGATGACAGATGTTTTACTATTTTTAATTAAATAATTAATTTTTAACTGAGATGGTAAAGAGTACCCCAATCAAGCATTACTGCATTTAGTGTGCCTGCCACCAACTGACCTATCTTCTACCATCATAGACCATTGTGCTTCCTTCTCTCTTTGCTCTTACCCTTCTCCTGCCCCTCTCCCTGCTTAGTGTTTCAATTCTGTAGTCAGCTATCAAGGGTTAATTTTTAAGTTTGTCTTTATCTCACTATCATTTTAGTAATTTTATACTCCACGTATTAGTGACACTACCTGGCATTTATCTTTCTCTGCTGACTTATTTCACTTAGCATTATCCTTTCAAGCTCCATCCATGTTATCATAAATGGCATGAGTTTATCTTTTTTGATCACTGAGTAGTAACACTTTATGGACGTATACCCCATTTCTTGATCCACTCACCTGTATTTGGGCACTTAGGTTGTTTCCGTACTTTAGCTATAGTAAAGAGTACCTTAATAAACACGAGAGTGCAAGTTTCCTTTTGAATTTTTTGGATAGATACCTACAAGTGGAATTACTGGCTTGAATGGCAGATTCAGATTTATTACCTTGAAACACCTCCATACTCCTTTCCATACGGCCTGACCAGTGTGCATTCCCATCAACAGAGCAGGGGAGTTACCTTTTCTCCACATCCTCACCAGGACCTGTTGTTTCTGGTCTTTTCCATGTGGGCCATTCAAACAGGTGTGAGATGCTTATCTCACTGTGGTCTTGATTTGCAATTCTTTATTAATAAGGCATTGTGAATTTTATCTTTTATTCTTCTACTGCTTTTATATTCAGAACTTTTACTCATTTGAGAATTATGAACAGATGCACCTATATCTCCCTAATTATTGGAAATGATTTTACTTATTTTCCTATTAAGACAACTGGAATGAGTTTAGTCAGTGATGCTACGGCTGCAGTTATTTTTCAGCCAAATGTTCAATGTTAATCATTGAGCCAACTAAACAGCTGACTCAGCTTTGATCCTTTGACCTTTAATGAAAACATGTGATCCAGTAAAATATTAAACAGATACATGTTTACATATGAGCTCTTTATTTCATTTCAATAGTCACATTGATTTTAAATGAAAAATTAAAATTAAACTGCAGGAGCAAAATAATTTTAATGTCAATTGACACTAAATTTTATATTGTAGATAGCAAAAATTACAAAGAAAAGAAATCTCAACATTTACAAATCATGAGGCCAGCTTTCTGTTGTCCCTTTGTAATGCAGACTACCACAGCAAACAATCCACTAATAGCTTTAACTTTGAAATTTCAGTTTTTTCAGGGTTCATCTAATTCATTGCATCTACTGTAAGCACAGTCTACTCATTTTTATCACCAAACTTTTTATAATGAACATTGCAAGAGAAGCACAAATTAAGATGTATATAAAATAGCTTTTTGTACTTAGCAGATTCTGTGAGCTTATTTTGCACTGACTTTAGCCTTCATTTATATCCCAGATGAACTTCAAAGTGGAACCTTTCATCTTCCTTTGGAATATTCTGTCAAATCTTTCATTTTGTTTCACAGTCAAGTGATTTTTCCAGTCTCCAATGGTACCTAGTGGAGAAATGAAACACATGAACAACACCTGATTGAGAAGCAGCATTATCAGGGTAAATGTTTCCATCAACCCCTCTAATCTCTTCTCCAAATCAAGCTAAATACCTATTACTTCTCATGGGTTTGATACTTTGCTTTTCCTCACACATTTATTAGCTAAGAAATGAATTTAGGAATGCATAAGAAAATATTTATAGTCAAATTCCTTATCTCTTAGTCTTCTATCAACTACCGCTATTCAATTATAACCTTTCTCATCAGGAAAACCAAAACTAAAATATATGGGCAGATTAATATTTTAAAATACATTGTACTAAATGTGAAGCATCATATATGGCAAATTATCACTATCCTAAGATATACTCTTTAATACAAACATACAAGGTAGGTATTTCTCCAATTTTGAAATTGTAAAAACAAGACATTTTCATGTAGTGAAGTCAAGATCACAGAGGGTGCCCAGATCTACCATTTCTGCCATTTTACTTGAAAGATGTTTAAAATCAACATAGAATCAAGTTTTTAAATGAAAATAAACAATTTGGCAACTTCAACAACAATCGTTTCTTGTGTAGGGGGCCTCCCTGGTGGTGTAGAGATTAAACCTTGGCACTATCACACTATCACCACTGTGGCCTGAGTTCAATCCCTGGCCAGGGAGTTAACCCACATGGTGCAGCAGACCTTTCCTGTCTTGCCCACTGCTCCCCTTAGCAGAGTATTTCAGTCAATCTACATGTTCTTCTCCCCACTCTGTGTCTGGTGAATCCTTACCCTCTGCACCTCTGACCTACAGCCCAGTTCTTCTGTGCATAAATCAATAAATAAATCTTTGAAAAAATGTTTCTTGTGTGAACATTAATAGCATTAGTAAGTTCTCATGAAAAATGCCTTATATTTGACCTAGTTAAACAAGAAGAAAGAGGGCCTCCCCTCGTGGCGCAGCAGTTTAGCGCTGGGCTGCGAAGCTGCCTGCAGCCCCTGCAGTGCCAGTATGATGCCCGGCCGCTGGCAAGGGTCCCACATGGAGCGCAGACCTCTCCTGCAAGAGCTGGGCTACAGGCGGGAGATGTCGGGGGTCTGGGGGTGGTGAGAGGATTCACCAGAGACAGAGTGGGGAACAGAACAGGCAGACTGACTGAAATACACTGCTGAGGGAAGCAGTTGGCAAGTCAGGAGAAGTCTGCTGCACCATGTGGATTGCTCCCTGGCTGGCTGGGGTTTGAATTCGTGATGCAGAGGCTGTGGATTGCTTCATAGTGCGTTGCTTATCCCCTTGCACCACCAGGGAGGCACAAAACATTATTTTTTAAACACTGATATCTAGAAAAATTTCAATGAGATCTCCACACAATTATGTATTAATCAATGTACATCATAATAAATATTATGAAAACATTAACGTATAAAATATGTATGAATAAAATAGAGCTTAGATTATGCTTCTTTCAGAATGATGTATATTCAAAGGTTAAATTAAACAATTTTATTATTTAAGGAACAGTAGTTGGAAAATATATTCTTTCTTAATGCTGGATATATTACACGAGCACAATAAAAAGTCATTGCATGCTATTGAATAATAAAATTCATAGCAGATTGGGTGAATGAGAGATCAATCTACCCTTGGCACTCAAGAAATTTGACACATGAAGAAATAAACCAAATGACCTCTCCCACACAAAATATATATTAAGTAAATTTCTAGAATTTTCTAGGAAAACTTGAAGCTCTCCTGGTTATATATATCCACTTCTTCAGGTAAGACTAGCAAACAAATTTTAAAGTATCAGGTCATGTGAGCTAGAAGGTGATGAACATTTATTTGGCAGGTTCAGGTGTCAGGCTCTATACTGAAAAATGGTTTCAGAATCCAGGGATACTTTCAGGACCATTTACAATTAGTATCTTTGACTCTCTGGGCCTAAATGGCATACTTGGAGAGGTATGTTGGAAATACTCCGTATGTAGTATAGTGAACAATATAAGCGAAAATTCAACACTTTTGCTTCTATAAACCACCAAGCATCACCTTTGCGCATGAAATGTCCCTCATCTGTTCTTGTTCCAATTTCGTTTTTCAGTATAGCCTTATAATTTGCTCGTGGATCAGACTTCATATTCTGAAAAGTAGCCTGGTTCACAATAGCATCTATGTCGTCTTCATTCAGGTCTTTCTCAACAAATCTGCTGATTTTATACACAGAACTTCTGAGATCCTGAAAAAATTGTGAGTATAAGTAACTATTCATCTCATAAGGAATGGATCTGCTACAGCCTAACATCTTTATCTCTCTTTGGAAAAGTGAAAGTTTTTGATCTTATTTTAAACCTCAAATTTGAAAAGGATAGATTACTTCCTCATTCTCTCTATAAAAATCAGTCTTTTGGGTGTTGATTTTTAGAACTTCCTATTACTTGAATTTATAAACACAATTCATCTTCATTCATTCATTTATACGTACATTCATTCATAGATGTTTTAGAAAATGTGCTTAGGTGGCGCAAAAATTTAAGAGAAAAATAACATTTTATCTGTGTTTGTTAAGAGTTCAAAATTTCATTTGGAAAATAGATACAGATATTTATTGGCTTATAATAAATTGGGATTATGTCCAAATAAGCACATCATAAATTGAAAACATTATAAGTGAAAATGTATTTAATACACCTAATGTACCAGACATTATATCTTAGCTAAACCTAATTTAAATATACTCAGAAAACTTACATTGATCTACATTCGGGTGTAGGAATAAAGAAAAATATATTATATAATAAAATATTGAATTTCTCATGTAATTTATTTAATACTGTATTGAAAGTAAAAAATAAAATGCCCTATTTCAAAATTCCTAACACAGTTTCTACAGACACATATTGCTTTTGCAACATCATACAGTTAAAATTGTTGTCAAATCATTATAAATTAGATACTATTTTTAATTAAACACAATTGACCCTACAAAGAAAAGCCCAATTTGGATGCCTTCTGGTGATTTTTGCCAAATATTTAAAGGACGATTAACACCAATCATCCCCCAAAAGTTCAAAAACTTGAAGAGAGGAAATAGGTCTAAAATCGTTCTGTAAGACCAGAATTACCCTAATGTCAAAGCTAACCAAAAACACTGTAAGTAAATGAAAGGCCAAGTTCATTCCTCAAGTAATGACTAGAAAACAAATTAAATTCAACACCACATTAAAAGCTTTATATATAATAATCAAGAGAGATTTACTCCTGGAGTGCAAAGATGATCAGCATACGAAAATTGACCAATGTGTTAGTCCCCACATTTACAGAATGAAGGAAAAGTAAGTGCATGACCATCTCAATCCAGTCTATGAAAGTACTTCTCAATATCTAACACTTTGTCATGATAAAAACATTCCATCAACTCAAAATAGAGGGGAATTGCCACATTAAAGTCATATATGAAATATGTACTTTGAACATCAAAAGTAGTGGTGAAAGACTGAAACATTTTCAGCTAAAGTCAGGAACAATCCAAAGATGTTTATCCTCCTCCTATCTTCTCAACATAGTACTGGGAACCTTAGAGCAATTAGGCAAGGGAAAAAAAATTGAAAGGGATCCAAACTGAAAAAGAACAGGTGAAATTATTACTGCTTATAGACATGATTTTAGATCTAGAAATAAATCCCACCAAAAAATGTTAGCAGAAACAAATTTGGCAAAGTTGTGGGTACAAAACTAACATAAAAATTGTAAAATGGTTATAGATATTTTAGCACAACAAATGCATTGAGATGTTGGGAAAACTGGGAACAAATAGACCTTCTGCAGTGAGAACTCAAAGGAAGGAGAAATGAATATTACCTTGGAGCAATTAGAGCAATTTTCAGGAAGAAAAAACTTTTCCTATTCAGAAGGAAGGATAGGAAATGCTCTGGGAAAACATAAGAATTTCCATCTAGAGGTAAAGTTCCAAAACCAGTAACTTGAAAAGCCTTCCATAGTCAAGGAGATTTGACACTGGGTTCCAGTGTGCTTGGTGCTTGACAGACTCACAAGAAAATAACTGCACCTCATAATACACTTCATGTCACTACATTTGATAGACATTTTCATTTCCCATCTCAACAGCCTCAGAGATCTCAGATCGTATAGATGTTTCTTCACATGCTCGCTTTGCTTCTATGTCACTACGCAATCCGTGTTTTGCTTTTCTCTCTCTGTGTCTGTTTCCTTGCAGGGCTCATCCCTTTCTACTCAAACTTTATAAAATGTTTAGTGGCATTAATGGTATTGTATTTTATTAAGGTAGCATTGGTTGACAACACTGCACGTGATTTAGAGATACAGATGCAAACCTCTTTAGATGTATATAACCACACCACGCTTTTGTAGCACCAAAAATCCTCCCCCATAGTCCTGGGCTCCCCCACCTTTTTTTTTGCTCCCCATCCCCACTTCTTCCTTCTAGTAGCCTCAATTTTGCAGTCAGATTTCTAGGGTTGGATTTGGTAAGGTTTGTTAGTAAGAAATTCTAGTTCCCCTTCTCTTCTCCATCCAGGCCGATGCCGACTTCCTTTCCTTCTCATTTCCCATCTCTGAACCCCTCTTTGCATTCTAAGTGTTACCCATGTTCACAGTTTCAGTTATACTCCAAATATGAAAAAACCCAAATTAAAATCATTGATATACTTAGTGCAAACATTTTCATATAGCTCTATATATACATATTATCCACATGTTTTCATTCAGATGCTTTTAAATTATCTTAAACCCCATAGGTCAAAGCCGAACTCATCCTAGTCTCATTCTGGCCTTACCCTGCTTCAGTGTTTCCTAAACACCTTCACAAATGACCTCATTTTACATAGATATTCGTGAGCCAGACAAATGCGAAGCTTCCTTAACCCTGCTCTCTTTCTCATTCTTCCTATATATATAATTCTTTTCCTTTTTACTTCCTAAACTTATTTAAAGGTATTTAAAACTGCATTCTCTCCAATCCCAGTAACACCAATCTACTCCAAAGTACAACTGATTTTTAATAGATTAACACACTGGTCTCCCTCTATCTTGCCTGTGTTCACTATTACTACCTTTAACCCACTAAAGGGAATGATATTCTAATAATATTAATTCTTCACATTACTATCCTTTCTTATAACTCTTAAAATGCTTGATATTAAAGAAATCACTATATTAACATAGTCTATAGACTTTACTTAATAACAGTTAAAACAGATTTAAATGATATAGACTTGCTTGGCTAATACCTGTGAGATTTAAGCTGTATGAATAAAGCCTTCAGTTCTTTTTCTCATGATTTAGTGATAGTCATATAATATATATTAAATAATTTTTGATTAGTCAATTATATATTGATTTGCAATACAAACAGTGAACTGTAAATGTGCTTTGTTTCATTTGGTTTGTTTATATAGTTTGTTAAGACAGCTTTGATTGGATACAAACATGTAATCATTATGTGATTTCACCTGAAAGCTGTGTTTCAAATAAACTCATGCAATTTGCAGCAACATGGATGGAGCTGGAAGGGATCGTGCTCAGCGAAATAAACCAGAAAGAAAAAGGAAAATACCGGATGGTCTCACTCATAGCAGGAATTTAGAAAACCTAAATAAGGGACCAGGAAAAAAACTAATTATAATAAAGTAAAATTAAAAATCAACAAGCAACAATAAACCAGAGATACACTGGGGGGGAGGGGAGGAGAGGATTAGATTCAAAACGGGGGAGGGGGGGAATTGTATGGGAAATATAACCAAGATTAAAATGCATGTATTGTGTAAAAATTAAAAATGATGTAAAATATATATAAAATAAAATATTAAATAAATAAAAAGAGAAGAACTTGATTCACAGGGCACATAATTTCCTCTCGCTAATTAGTCATTTCATAGTGACTTTATCACCCACGCTGTGTAGTGTCCTTTCTTATATAAGCTACAGCTGCTCTAGATCTTTTAGTTTGATCTATTGTTTCAGATGGCTACATAAAAACAAAGCACAAAAGATGACTGTACAGAGAGAAGAGTGTCCTAAAGAATAGTAATTAAGAGGTGGGCAGGAAATTATGAATCAGAAAAAGTAGTTTGAGAACAAATTAGTTATTAAGATAAATAGGAGAACATGGGTAATTGAAAGTAAGAAAGGAAGGATTCCAAAGGAGTTTATAAAACAACCTTCTTTTTTTTTTTTTCTTAAAGATTTATTTATTTATTTATACAAGCACTGGGTACAGTCAGAAGCACAGGAGGGTGAGTGAATTCACCAGAGCCAGAGGAGGGAGCAGAACAGGCAGAGTGACGAAGTACACTGCTGAGGGGAGCAGCGGGCGGCAGGAGAGGTCTGCGCGCCATGTGGGACCCTCGCCTGGTGGCCGGGGATCGAACTGGCGCAGCAGAGGCTGCGGGCAGCTTTGCAACCCAGCGCTCAACCGCTGTGCCACCGGGGAGGCCCTAAAACAAACTTCTCACCTTCTTCATCTCCTCATACATCATGAACAGAATATTGAAGTCATGTCTGTGCTCATACCAGCCTCTGATGTGATCAAACCAAACACTTCCTACCACTGTGGGGAAAATTAATAATAAGGTAAATATGTTGCACTTGCATAAGAGTAAATTATAGTCTTTCTTTTCTCTCCTGGATTCCTCAGAAAGAAAAGTTACCACCACTAGACCATCATGCTGCCTTTTTAAAATTGTATTTTGGAGGAACTGTTACACAATTTAACAGCAACCTGACTTTGGAACTTAGGCTATGTCTGTCAGAATGCAGCAATACAAAAGAAGCCGTCCCCAAAACAAATTTTGATCATTTCTTTTACGTAAGTATTCCTTTCTTACTTCTTCCACATGAAAAATAAGTTTTCATGTCTCCCTTTATTGTCTATTGTTTACATTTGTTTTTCTTCAAAAGTTTACTCATAGAAAGCACTTTAAAATCAGATTTTTAAAATTCAAGGCAAAAACTAAAAAATTACCATCTTAATAATCTCACCCTAAAATGTCCTCTGAGTTAAAGTCTTTATACATAGAATGCATAATTGTGGATTTTTTTTAAAAAAAAAAACACAAACTGTGGACAAATATTTCAATGAACATCAATGGATTTTAAGATCTCTGGTTAACAACATACAATGCCTGCCACAGATCAATGACAGAATACAAAATAGACACCCACCCTTGACATTCACTATTCTGGAACACATGATTTAGTTTTGGATCTAACTCATTTAAATTGCTAGTTGGTTTGTCATTCTCTTGTGATCTGTCACAATATGTCTTTGCAATCATGACAACTCCCAAAGGGGTCTTTGTGGAGACAGGAGGCCATGAAGTGGTAAATAACGTTGACATACAATAGTAACATACTCATTCCACCTTCTATCATTAACCTCCCTTGTCCTAAATTACGTTTCCTAAGTTTGAAAATTTGATTAAATGAATATATTGTCTCATAAACATGTTGCTTAATAAACACACGGTTACCTTTTCCATCCAAAAATCTTTCCATGTAACTTTCCAAGTCTTGTGCTTCTTCGAGTCTTACCACCACGTTTGAAAAATGATAAAATGAGATCAAAACATCTTTGGGGTTTCTGTAGACATAAATAATCTGCAGAGAATGTAATGAAATAATATTAGAAATTCTTAATTATGCATTCAGGTTTGTTAAACACCTATATAATACTGAATTTTCTGATTGTATGATGATTTATTTCATGCAGTGCACCACTCTTGGAAATTTTGGTTGGTCGCAATTTTTTGCAAGTGCAAAATTGTTGTAAGAGATAAATTTACTCACATGACATTTCACATATGCAAGCATAAATAACAAATTCCTAATAGTTAAATTACTTTTTTGTAGAACTGATTAACATTAAAAATTACCTTCCATAGAAACCGTTTCAACCTATCATCTGTATCAGCTTGATTTACAGCCAAGATATCATTGAGGATTAGTGAATAAGGGGAAAATTACTTAATGGGTGATGCAGAAACAGATAATTGTCCACACAGAAGAAAAATGAAAATGTATTTCTACCTCATGCTATACACAAAAATAATTTACAAATGGATTAAGGATTTAAATATGAAAGCAAACCTTGATACGAAACTGTAAAGAATATATTTTTGGTGTTGGCATTTCTAGAGATTACCTAAATAAGAATAACATATAAATTTAACTGGGTTACATTAATTTAAAATTAATTGGGTAACATTCAATTTAAAGGATGTTGCTAATCATAATATACCATAAAGCTTTAAAAAAAAGCACAAAATGAGAAGAGAGAAACTAGATCCACCTATAACCAATAATAAATTAGTGTCCCAAATACACATAAAATCACTCAATAAAAAACGACATTCTAATAAGAATTTGGGTCAAAGACAATAATTTCATTGAGTGAGAATCAATTATTGGCAATAAATATCAAAAAGCATTTAATCTCATTAATGATTAGGGCAATGCAAATTAAGATCAGCTTGAGTTTTTTTTTTTTTTTCAAAGATTTATTTATTTATGCATACAAGAACTGGGATACAGGCCAGAGGTGCAGGGAGGGGTGGGGGAGGATTCACCAGAGGCAGAGTGGGGAATGGAACAGGCAGACTGACTGAAATACACTGCTGAGGGGAGCAGGGGGTGAGACAGGAGAGGTCTGCTGCTCCACATGGGTAGCTCCCTGGTCCAGGTGGGATTGAACTTGTGCTTCAGAGGCTGTGGAGGCTGTGGATAGCTTCACAGTGCTGTGCTTAACCCCTTGTGCCACCAGGGAGGCCCTGGGGTATCTTTTTATAAATACCAGGGCCTACCCGTTGGCACAGTGGGTTGAGCGCAGCACTGTGAAGCTGTCTGCAGCCTCTGCAGCATGGGTTCAATTCCCAGCCAGCCGGCCAGGGAGATACCCATATGGCGTGGCAGACCTCTCCTGCCTTGCCCACTGGCTGCTCCCCTCAGCAGTGTCTTTGGTCCGTCTGCCTTTTCTGCTCCCCACTCTGTCTCTGGTGAATCCTCTTACCCTCCCATGCCTCTGGCCTGTACCCAGTTCTTGTATAAATAAAAATAAATCTTTAAAAAAAATAAATACAAGATTGATAAAATTTAAAATTCAATAGGAAAAATTACTAGAAGCAAAAGTAGTTTAGCATAAACTACTACTACTACTCCTTTTTTAAAAAGTAACATCATCTTAAATATTTGAATACTTTTCTATTGTGTAGCTTTGTAATTCTATTGCCAGGTGGTAATTTTAGGGATCCTTGGGGAGATGTGCACCAGGCATGTAGTCAGAATTGTTCATAGCAGCATGTATTATAATAATAAAGCACGGGATGCCCAAATTATTTAAAAAGGAAAGCACAGAATAATGTAATTAATTATAAAATTTATAAATTATACATCAGTAGAAAATAATGTTGAAAATCAAGAGCAAACAAAAGCGTAGGTAAAACCCCAGGGAAAAAGAAAACAAGTGTCAAAGTTAAGTGAAATTCAGATAAATGATTCAACAGAATAACATATAGTTTCTTGGCAATCATCATAATGACAGGAATAAAAAGATGAACACAAATAAAGCATGGAGAAATAATTCATTTACATAAAATTAGAAATCCATGAATTAGAAAACATTAACTTATGATTTTACAAAAGAAACTAGTTCTTTGGACCAAAAAAAACAATGTAATAGAAAACTTCTGATTACCTTAAAAGTATAAATGGAGCACACTGCCTTTTTCTTTTCTTTTCTTTTCTTTTCTTTAAAGATTATTTATTTATACAAGCACTGGGTACAGTCAGAAGCACGGGAGGGTGAGAGAATTCACCAGAGCCAGAGCGGGGAGCAGAGCAGGCAGAAGGACCGAAGTACACTGCTGAGGGGAGCAGCGGGCGGCAGGAGAGGTCTGCGCGCCATGTGGGACCCTCCTCCAGTGGCCGGGGAGCAGCTGGGCATCGAACCGGCGCTGCAGAGGCTGCAGGCAGCTTCGCAACCCAGCGCTCAACCGCTGCGCCACCAGGGAGGCCCAACTGCCTTTTTCATTATTATAAGTGAATGAAAAATTTGCAATTATTTAATTGGAGAATATTTATCAGATCATGAAAGAACATTTTGTAAAGTCAGTGTTCTGAACTTAAAATAAGTTGGGGAAATTAACTTTGAAAATTACAATACTGGTTTAGGAAATGGCAGCCAATTTTATTTTTTTCCAAATTTCCTGTATTTTTTGTGCTGAACAACTGAATGTAAAAGAATCAGGTGGGGCCTCCCCGGTGGCGCAGCGGTTGAGCGCTGGGTTGCGAAGCTGGCGAAGCTGCCGCAGCGTCTGCGGCACCGGTTCGATCCCCCGGCTGCTCCCCGGCCACCGGAGGAGGGTCCCACATGGCGCGCAGACCTCTCCTGCCGCCCGCTGCTCCCCTCAGCAGTGTACTTCGGTCCTTCTGCCTGCTCTGCTCCCAGCTCTGGCTCTGGTGAATTCTCTCACCCTCCCGCGCTTCTGACTGTACCCAGTGCATGTATAAACAAAAACAAACAAACAAATAAATAAATAAATAAGCATGCCTCTATTAAAAAAAAAAAAATAAAATAAAAGAATCAGGTGTATGATTTTAGACATCTACTATATTGGGGGGAAAGCTTACAAGTTATTCAAAACTTAACAGCATCAGATACTAAATATTTACATATTAGGAGGTCAGTACTCAACTTTTTTTTCATTTTAAAAATTGTTTAACTTTTATTTATTTGGGGATTACATTTTTGCTCTTCCATGTGGATACATTTGCACTCACCCTTCACCAAACCACCTTTGCCAGTACTTCCTCTTCCTCCTTTTCCATAACCTCCTCCCTCCCCCATGTTTCTTCTGGCAACCACTAAATTCTTTCACAGTATTCATTATTAATTTAATGGAAGGAGTTAGATTTGGACAATGTTACCTTGTTTCATGAGACATTAGCTAGGAAAGATGGGAGGGGAGAGTATCCTGTTAAAGAAACATGGAAATCAACATCACTTGCCATCAGGGAAATGCAAATCAAAACTACCATGAGATACCATCTTACACCAGTGAGAATGGCACATATTAAAAAAACTAGCAACAACAAATGTTGGTGAGGACGTGGAGAAAAAGGAACTCTCCTGCACTGTTGGTGGGAGTGCAAACTGGTCCAACCACTATGGAGAGCTGTGTGGAGATTTCTTGACCTACTTACTAAACATAGAGCTTCCATATGATCCAGCAATTCCATTCCTAGGTATTTACCCAAAGGACACAGAAACATCAATTCCAAAGAACACCTGCACCCCTATGTTTATAGCAGCACTGTTTACAATAGCTAAGCTTTGGAAACAACCCAAATGCCCAAAAATAGATGACTGGATCAAGAAGATGTGGTACATATGCACCATGGAATATTACTCAGCAATCAAAAAAAGATAAACACATGCAATTTGCAGCAACATGGATGGTGCTGGAAGGGATCATGCTCAGCAAAATAAGCCAGAAAGAAAAAGAAAAACACCGGATGGTCTCACTCATAGCAGGAATCTAGAAAACCTAAATAAGGGACCAGGAAAAAGAATAACTATAAGAAAGAAAAAATCAAAATCAACAAACAACTATGAACCAGAACACTATGGGGGGTGGGCAGGGAAAGGGGGGATTGGGGTCAAAATAAGGGGGTTGCAACAATTGCATGGGGAATATAAAAATAAAATTTAAAAAAAGAAACATGGAAATCAAAACAGTTTCATTTTCATTGTGATGTGAAATTCACATTGAAATGAATGCTGTGAAGGAATGAATCCTGACTCACTGTAGGGTAAGGAAAATGTCAGGCTTTTCTGCCCTCCCACCATCAGGATAGATGATGGATCCTTGTGGTCCTGAATGCATGCCTGAGGGCAGGCACCTGGAGTAGGGTGTGGGCAGAGGTAGATGGGATTCACCTGGGCTGAGACTGGGCTTTTAAGGGAGGCGTCACGGGGGGGACACCAGCAGCAGCCGAAAGAGAAGCTAAAAGAGAAGCTGAGCAGCATCAGAAGCCCAGGGAGAGAGAGAAGGTCAGAGAGCCCAGAGTGAAGACTTTCTGGGGGCTGGGAGGCTGGCACCCCTGCCTGCCATATGCCTGGTGAACCCCAATAAAAAACCTGCAAAAACCACTGAGGACTCTGACTCCTCCATTACCCGGTCTGCTGGATCATAGAAAACCTGCACTGGTCCATTCCTGACCTTACACTCATTCAGTGGAGAATTGGGGGAGAAGGATATGTAGCGACTCCCAGATGGATAGACTTGTCCACACAGCCCACTCCCAAGCCAACAAAAATCAGTCTCCATCTCTGAAGGGATTTAAATTCACTTCTAAAGTGGAGTAATCTGGGGAATAGGGCACAGCAAGAGGTCAGAAGAGAAAAGCATCATCAGTAGCAAAATACTAATAGGGGAGAAGGTAGTTAAGTCCAAAGGTTTATCCTGGAGACAAAAGAACACCAACAGATCAAAAAGAACTATTATCCATTTCCTGATACTTAGGGTCACTTGGGGCCCACACTTACCCCCTGCTCCCCTATTCCCAGCAATGAACTCTAGACTCCCCTGAGTCTTATCATTTAGCACTATAGTAGGGTAAGGGAAAATGTCAGGCTTTTCTGCCCTCCCGCCATCAGGATAGATGATGGATCCTGCGGTCCTGATGGCGGGCACCTGGAGTAGGGTGTGGGCATAGGTAGATGGGATTCACCTGGCTGAGACTGGGCTTTTAAGGGCAGCATCATGGGGACGCCAGTAGAAGCCGAAAGAGAAGCCGAGAAGCAGAGAGAACGCCAGAGAGCCCTGATACATGAGGATTTGCTGGGGGCTGGGAGGACTGCCAGCCTCCCGGCCCCCCAGTGCCCCTGCCTGCCATATGCCTGGTAAACCCCAATAAAAGCCTTCAAAAAGCCACTGAGGACTCTGACTCCTCCTTTACCCGGTCTGCTGGATCATAGAAAACCTGCACTGTGGCCATTCCTGGCCTTTACAAGCACCAAGTCCTAGGATAGCAGAGCTGCCTAGAGTGCTATGGAAGCAGTGAGCCTGCAGTGGGTATGGGGGTCCAGGTTACTGGTGCCCTCCTCTGGCCTCAGGCAGCCTCTGCTGTTTGGCTCATTGTGCCATAGAAGTATTACCTGGCAATTCCCATAGGAAACAGGTTGGACATGGCCTCTTTGGCTAATGCTCTATAGTGGCCATCTGTAACTCCTTAGTAAATTTTCAATAAGGGGCGCTGCAAATTATTTAGCTGATCCTGAGCACAAACAAGAAAAAGGGGAAAGACAGAAGACATTCAAGGGTCAAACAACCTCAGAACAGTACAGCGGGAGACAGTGCTAAACTGGGCTCCAGGGTATGGGGAGCAACAAAACTAAATGAACCAAAGTTTGAGAAAATTGAAAACTCAGAGTGGGTATCTTCTACCAGGTATCCTAGAGTGCCCTTTGCCATAAAACAGTGTTTCAAGTAAAGCAATTCAGAGGTGGGTAAGCTGGAGGCAGAGATAGCTAATGTGAGTCCAAACGTAAGGAGGATTCAGGTATAAAAATGGGGGGACACACAAAAGAAACAGAGTTTGGTCAATGAGCCGCAAGAGCTACCAACCTTGCTACATGTCTGACTGGGACCAAAAACTTGGCCTTAGACGGACCAGGGGTACCATTTTTCGTTTAGTGTTTCAGGGGCAACATTTCAAAGTTTACTTTTGGTTTATTGGCAAAAAAGGGAAAACTTCAGTTTCAGGTTAAGTCTATGGATTGCCCATAATTCCCTCTGTCAAGGAAAAGGATTCTCCAGCATAACCATCCAGCCTCAACTACCTGCGGGCTTGCAGTAACTACCACCTTTCTCAAATCCAGTCACTCAAAAAATGCTTTCCTGACAAATGTCCCAAAAGTTCATTTAACAAGCTGGGTTGAGATGGTGACCATCTGGTGGTCACTTGTACAAATCCCTTCCTGTTCACAGTCACCCCCAAAAAGTCATGTGCTCCAACTCAGAGCTGCATCAATTTAGAGCTGGGGGAGGGGAAGCAGGTCCAACAGGAGGGTCCTTTGGTTTGCCGCTACACCTTACTACAGCTGCCCAAGTTTAGGAAGGATGGGAACATTTGCGAAAACTTGTGACTTGATCCACCAACCCAAACCAGTCCCCATTCTACTCCACCACAGGACAGAAATGGAATGAAAAGCGTAAGAATTTCACAGCTTCAGCTTTCTAGAATTTACATCCACTTGCCGAACCTTGGTTTATTCTGCAAGGGAATACCTGAAGAGGAAGAAAAGAATGTGTTTAAAGACTTGACACATTCTCCCCTGGTTCTATCCACTTCCCAAATCTCTGACCAGGATTGTCCGTGGAATATAGTTATAAGCTGGGGAGAAACTCATTTTCCTGAAGTCTCTTACCCCAGAGATGCTGGGTAAAACGCATGCAAAACAATAAATAAATAAATATTAATGTCCAAATGGGCTTTGTGAGTTCGTTAAAACTACCTGCGTGTATAACAGCAGGGATGCTGTTGAGTCCCACCATGAGCAGTGTCAAGGCCAAGGCCAGGGACTCCTAGCGCTCACCTGAGCAAGGTGAGGCCGTATAAGGTGCTGAGGTGTCACCCTGTGAATATGTGAGATGTGAAGGCTTTTTCCCTCAAGCCTTCTTTGGCCAAGACTCCCTCAAAAACCAACCATCCCCCATGAACTGGGCAGGCATGTTCCCAGTCACTTAGGGAAGGTCCAAACCAGCTGTCATCCAATAGAGCCCCCTGGCGCTGATGCAGAGAAAATAAGGATCAATCCAGCAGGTCAAAGGTGAGCTACCAAAGCTCTGGCCAGTTAGCACAAAGTAAACGGGTTACCTGACTGGAAAAGACAGTCTGCAAACCTGCTACACACCACCAGGTACTTGGGCCCTTTAAACCGAAAGCACTCACAGTCCACCACTCACCACCTCATGGGGTCTCTCATCCACACGCTAGGTCAAACAGACTTCTAAGCGAGAGACTGGATGTAAATTAACACAAGGATGCTGCTGTCAGACATCCCCATCTCTCCATCAGAAAACTCAGGGTTGATAGGGGTGGCCAGAACAATTGATGACTACATCAGAGTGTCCTCTTTGTCCCACAGGGATGGCCTTATGTCCCAGGCCATCACTCCATAAGATGCACTTTTGGAGTTGAGGGAAAAGAGAAATCTTTCCTGGCCATCCAGACTGCCACTTCTGGCAGCACTACTGGACACCTCTTCTGGCTAGCAAGGATTCATCTCAAAGCTTAAAGATGAAGCTAAACAGAAACTTTTGTCCTTTGTTTGGATCTAACTGCCAAAAAATTTTACTGTTCAATTGGCAATTTAGAGCCCATGAACAAGCAGGCACCTTCATCCCTGAAGCTTTTTCCCTGCTGAGAGCGAGGAGTGGAGCCTGAGGTGAGTTGCCTTGCTGACCTGTCTGTTCTGAAACCCTACATTCCCAAACTCTCTCTCTCTCTTAGCTGGCTGGCCCATGGGCGGTCTGACAGCCAATTTAAAAAAAAAAACTATGAAACAATAAAAATGCTGTAGAGATACAAAGTTCACAGGCTGGGATATTTTTAAAATGGATATCAATAAACTACAAAATTTGTTAATAAATCTTTAAACTATTTAGTAACTTAGCAAAAACACACAAAGCTTCAAAAATTTGTCTTAACACAAATAGAATTACAGAGATACTAAAATCAAATAAAGATAGAACTATCATAGAAAATATGTTTCATAATAGTTATAGATAAAAATTGAACAAATAACAGACCTGTTTCAGTACTGTTAAAATAACTATTACTTTATAAGCCAGTAAGATTTATTCCAGAAATAGAACATTATTAAAATAATTGTGGATTTCATTTCACCATAAGGGGGAAGGGGAACAGAGCGTCCTCCAAGTTGCCCAAAATGGCATCTGTGTGATTAGACTTTTTCTGAATATTGAATAAGGTATGTTTGTAATCCATTTCTATACTTACTTTAACTTTTTTGTTCTTGAAACCTTTTGGCACTAAGTAATAAGGCAGGTGAGTACAAAAGAGCCTGGGGGAGGGTCTGTTGAGATAGTTGACTTTCCTTATGTTGTATTCAAGAAATGGGACTCGATCTAATGTCTCCATGGTTTCAGTTCTCTTGCGGTGTTTCTCAAAGTAAATCAAGCTTAATATCTGCTGAGTCCAGATGGTACCTGTAAAAATAAATAAATGTGTGTGAATGCAAATTAATTTCTAATAATAGGGCCTCCCTGGTGGCACAGCGGTTGAGCGCTGGGTTGCGAAGCTGCCCGCAGCCTCTGCGGTGCCGGTTCGATCCCCGGCTGTGCCCCGGCCACCGGAAGAGGGTCCCACAAGGCGCGCAGACCTCTCCTGCCGCCCGCTGCTCCCCTCAGCAGTGTACTTTGGTCCTTCTGCCTGCTCTGCTCCCGGCTCTGGTGAATTCTCTCACCCTCCCACGCTTCTGACTGTACCCAGTGCTTGTATGTATCAACAAACAAATAAATAAAAATCTTAAAAAAAAAGAAATTTCTAATAATAAATGTCCAAACTAATGACATACTCCAAAAGTATTTGGAATTTTTTTTAAAGATTTATTTATGCATAAAAGAACTGGGGTACAGGCCAGAGGTGCAGGAGGTGAGAGGATTCACTAGAGACAGAGTAGGGAACAGAACAGGCCAACTGACTGAAACACACTGCTGAGGGGAGCAGCTGCCAAGACAGAGAGGTCTGCCGTGCCATGTGGGCACCTCCCCCTGCCTGGGACTGCCTCACAGCGCTGTACTACACTCAACCCCTTGTGCCACCAGGGAGGGCCCTGGAATTTTTCATTTCTCAAAACCATTCTTTCCTAATGAATTTGTACAATTTTGTCAGTCATGTAAAAATGAAAAAGATAAAATCAAGATCTCTTAGTTCCTTTTCTTCTCTGAAGAGATGTGGTTGTTCAGATTCCACATTAGTGAGTCACATTAATTTTTCAGTTCCTTCTCTTATCCATGTACTTTCCAATTTTCCTACTTAAAGTTTTCAGAGACTCTTTGTGCTTCTCCTTACTTAGACTCCTTCCTTCGAGCTTTATCTTTTTGAGATATAGATAAGTTAAGAACTTATCTCTCTCATGTTGTTTCATAGGACTTCCCACACAATATTGTATACACAGTACATGACTGCAACGTGACAATGTCTAGAGAATGGCTTTTGTACACATCCATTGCCAAACCAGAATGGAGAAGAATAACAAATGTTCCCACTCTTCAAACTTACCAGATTTTGGGTAGGTAACTATGAAGACATCATCATCTCTGATTTCAAAATCATCTAGATTTTCTAGTTGGTCAATATCACACAAAGAACGTTCAAAATTATAGCCTTTAAAATGTAATAGATACTCATCTGTGTTGTCCATAATTATTCACCTGCAAGTACAAAAAATTAATTCTTTTCATGTCCTCAATGTTTTCTAATAATGACTAGCACTTGCTGAGTATTCAACATGTGCCAAGCTCTGCTAAAATGTCAGCTCATTCCCCATACTAAATACTTGCACCTATGAAATCCTTTAATCGTCACTAAAACCTAATGTGCTAGAGGTATTATTGTTATCCTATGGATGAAGAAACTAAAATGCTAGGAAGTTAAAACTGCTTTCAGAAAACCCCATGAGGGAGGTTTTGTCATGATTCCACACATACAGATGAGGCTGTTAAGGTACAGCAGGCTTCAGGATATTTTCAAGGTCGGCCTGCTAGCAGAGCTAGCAAGATCTGATATAAATTTTACCAGATTCCGAGCCATTAACCTTTGAGCATCAAGTTTCTCTTTTTTTTTTAATTTTTTACGATTTTTTCTATTGCAGTAGAAATAAGAAATTCTTCAATCCACATACTTTGTATTTCTGTTTCTTTAATGAGGTGTTTACTATCTCTGATAGAAGTTTCTGAGGGTTTGATTTGTGATATACAGTTTAAAATTAATTGTGGAATAATTCTGCACCAGTTATACCAAATGGTTTTACTTTGGTAATGTTGCCCTCATCAAGTTGCACAATATTATATATTATATATGTAATGGTTATTATTCTATTATCCAACAGAAGGGTTTTTTTTAAAATCACAAATCTGAAAGAAATATAAGTACAAAGAAAAAATAAAATGAAGAAGCAAGCAGTTCCAAATATATCTGTTCAAAACTTTTGTCCAAGCAACCATTTCTTTATATTAGCTCACCCTAAGAAATCTATTCTTTTTTAAATGTATTTTTATTTTTTATTGAGGTAACAATAGGACTCCCTCATCAGGTTCACTATTGTAGTGCACCCACCACCAAATCACCCATAGTCCACCACCATAGTCCATTGTGCTTCCTTCCCTCAAAAATCTGTTCTTAAATATTAAATATAGGAGTGAATCCCAGAAGTTCATAAATCTATTTGGTTTGAACTAGCATATGTTTCAGTTAAGAATTCTTCAGAAATTGCTGTGTATTCCAAGAAACAACATTAAACCCTTAACAAATAGTTAAACTCATCTGATCAATAGAGGTGTGTCAATGGTTGGAGTTATAATGAACAAGAGTAGAAAATCATTTGTATTAGAACCACCTAGTTTTCTGGGTATATATTCCAGCTTACAATTCATAACAGACTGTTTAAGATTCATAACTAGGATCAGTATTTAACAGACCATTAAGTTCTGAGTTGCTGAGGAATGTGACCTGGAAACTACATTTTAGAAACTCTATCATTCACTCTAAGAAAATTAGAATCAAAGGAATAATAAAGCATTATTTTGGTGTCACAAGAGATTTTTATCTCTACCTCCAGAAAAGCAAGTGTAGGACATCATTTTACTCCCCAAAATGAGCCTATTAAGGCCTTACTACTCTGCTAGAGGTTTCCTCACTGAAAATTGAAGTTCAAGAAACTTCAACTATTGAGAAATGAGGATAAAATAGACTGGTTGAAAAGTTTCAAAGACTAGTCCATCATAGACATAGATGGAGAGTTATTTTGACAATGTCATCACAAATTTTCAGGAAAAGAACTATGAGAAATCAGCTTTAGGAAAGTGGTGAAGGAAAGTTTATACTGTGTGACATGGACAAATGAGGTTGTCTATAAGTAGAAAATAATGTTGAATAAAAGGCTAAAATGAATGTACCACTATCATCCACCTCCTGACCCCCCTCACAAAATGTTACCTACACCCCTCAAATGCCCCAACTCTAGAAATCTGGATGCTGAGAGAAGAGTGACAGACAGCCCACACAAACACTCTGAACATCACCTCTTTCTTTCTGGCTGTTTCTCTGTGATTCTCAGTTACAAGAAGAGAATTATGAGAGCTGCTGTGACACAGAAATAAAAGTGTAGGTGGTGAGGTGGATTCATGAGTATTTGACTTTGGCATGTCTTATATTTCTTGCATCTCCTTGATGGATATTGGAGAAAATGATGAATAAAGAGAATAGACATAGTGCGTGTCCCGTGTAATCTTGCACAGATGTCCAAAAAAAAAAAAGGAGGAAACATAGAAAATGGAAGAGAAAAAATAATTCATTTGTGTGCTGATGAGAAGGTGAGAATGAAGAGTCTGTAAGGCTGCCCTTGT
Organism: Talpa occidentalis; assembly: GCF_014898055.3. Taxonomy (NCBI): domain Eukaryota; kingdom Metazoa; phylum Chordata; class Mammalia; order Eulipotyphla; family Talpidae; genus Talpa; species Talpa occidentalis. Next base: position 116,101,114 of record NW_023602073.1, on the reverse strand, counting down.
GCTACTTACTGTTGCTGATCCGTAGATGAAGAAAATTCACTTCTAGTATAATTTTAGGAATGATAGGAATTGAGACACTACTGAGAAATAAATACTTAATAAAGAGTTTGTCTTGGCCAAAAGTAGAAATTAGTGGGAGTAAATGTTATTCAAATAAACAGCTTATGCAAGAAATTCTGAGGGGTGTCCCCAGAACTCAGCACACAGTCCAGGTTAGATAAATACATGGGGTAAGATTTTGTTGTTCTTAGGAAAAATATATCAGGTTGTTTCCAAAAGCTCAAAAGTGTTGGAGATAAGAGAACTGCAGGTAGGCATCATATTACTGAACTTTGGCAACTATATTGCTAACAGAAAGCTGTATTTGAGGTTACAACAACCGCTTTCTGGGCATAAAGGATGGTTAGTAAAGTCTTTCCAATCTGTCTCAGTGGACAGGTGTCCATTCCTCTGGTCTTTATTGCACCAATCTATGTAAAGCTGCTACAACTGTGGAAGGTTCCAAGCACTTTATAAACTCAGAGTATTTAAATTCTCTTCACCAAAAGATACAGTTTTCCTTCCCAAGTGATGCCCTTCCATTTCTGCTTTTTCCTTTAAGTAGACATTACAGAAGACTCTGTCTTTTTTTTTTTTTTTAATTTTGCAATATTTAAATTTTCTCAAGTTTGCCCTACCTTCAGTCTTGGACTCTTTATCCCATCTCAGTCATCCACTGCCTGCATAAATTGCTGCTTAATAATGAATTAAGGGTGTCACTAAACATAGAATTTGATCCTAAGGAAGATTTTCAATCCTTTCAATATATAAATCTTCACTGTTAAGTTGCTTAACTAAATGTCATTTAATCTTGTAAAAGCTAAGCCTGACTCTTATTTCACTTGTTTATTAACAAGCCAATCTATTTTGTGTGAGTGGCATAGCATGAAAAGTAGAAATCAGTGGGAGTAAATGTTGTTCAAATAAACAGCTTATGCAAGAAATTCTGATTTCATAACACATTTTCATTGACCTGAAATTTTTGGAGATTTTTGAGATACCTGAGATCTTTTTTTGTGTTCCTTCCTTGTTTAATAATCTTTAATAACACAAAAGTGAAAAAATCCGTTCTGCATCTGTGACCAAGGGAATCTTTTTAGATACTTCAATATTTTTTTTAAGATTTATTTATTTATTTATTTATTTATTTATTTATTTATCTATCTATTTATTTATTTATTTATACAAGCACTGGGTATAGTCAGAAGCACGGGAGGGTGAAAGAATCCACCAGAGCGGGGAGCAAAACAGGCAGACTGATAAAGTACACCGCTGAGGGGAGCAGCGGGTGTGGCAGGAGAGGTCTGTGCACCATGTGGGACCCTCCCCAGTGGCCAGGGATGGAACTGGTGTTGCAGAGGCTGCGGGCAGCTTTGCAACCCAGCACGAAACCACTACGCCACCCGGGAGGTCCCAGTTACTTCAAAATTATACAAAAAAAATTGATATGCTCACCTAAGAACTAAGAATATTATTAACATTTTGCCTTCTTGGAGGTATCCAAAGTTTAGTGAAAATCTTAACTTTCTAAGATTTTTGGATGGGTACCCTGTTCTAATAATGGTCTGTTTAAAATACGAACCAAAGGCAAAAATGGAAAAATGGATGTTAAAGTCCTTGTGTAACTGTGATGCAGTAACTTCTTCCTCTTCCTTACTCCACATGTACAGTTCATTAAAATTTTTTACATCTTTTTTGAGCATTTGGGTTGTTTCCATATCTTAGCTATTGTAAATAGTGCTGCTATAAACATAGGTATGCAGGTGCCATTTGGAATTACTGTTTCGGTGTCATTTGGGTAAATACCTAGGAGTGGAACTGCTGGATCATATGGAAGCTCTATGTTTAGTAGTTCAAGAAATCTCCACACAGCTCTCCGTGGTGGTTGGACCAGTTTGCACTCCCACCAGCAGTGCAGGAGAGTTCCTTTTTCTCCACAACCTCACCAACATTTGTTGTTGCTAGTTTTTTTAATATGTGCCATTCTCACCGGTGTAAGATGGTATCTCATGGTAGTTTTGATTTGCATTTCCCTGATGACAAGTGATGTTGAACATTTTTTCATATGCCTGTTGGCCATTTGCATTTCGTCTTCAGAGAAGTTTCTTTCTAGCTCTTCTGCCCATTTTTTGACTAGATTATTTTCTTTGTTTTTGTTGAGTCTCATCAGCTCTTTGTAGATTTTTGTGATCAGTCCTTTATCATTAGTGTTGTGCGCAATAAACACATGCAGTTTGCAGCAACATGGATGGAGCTAGAAGGGATCATGCTCAGCGAAATAAGACAAAAAGAAAAAGAAAAATACTGGATGGTCTCACTCATAGCAGGAAATTAGAAAACCTAAATAAGAGACCAGGAAAAAGACTAATCAATACAAAGTAATAATCAAAATCAACAAGCAACTATAAACCAGAGAAACACTATTTTGGGGGGAGGAGGGATGGGAAGGGAGAGAAAGAACTAGAGTCAAAATAAGGGGGGGTGCAATGTATAGGGGATATAACCAAAATGAAAATGCATACATTGTGCAAAGATGAAAAATGATGTAAGAATTATATAAAATAAAATATTAAAAAAATTTAAAATTAAAAAAATCTTTTTACATCTTTTAAGAGTTTAAAGAATTGAGTCAATTGGGAACACACCATTTCATATCATTATCAAATTATACAATAACATATTTTCTAGATCTGTCTGCTATGGGACCTAAAAACAATGAAATATAGAGCAATGAGCATGCCAACAGCCAAGATCCTGGTTTATAAAAACCAATCTCTATTTAGAGGAACACAAGGAAATGGTTGATTTCAGAGGAGGGGAAAGAAAGGTACAAGTGCAAATTGTTATTATAGTGGAAAGTGAAGAAATACATAATGAATGCTAGAGACATGTCAAAAAAACCCCAACAGAATCAGCTCGAATTTCTTGAATTCAAGTAATTCTTGGGGAATTTGTATATAAAAATAAATGATAGTTACCTTTACTGGTCAAAAGCTTTTTAATTCCATATGGTCCTACTGTTCATTTTTGCTTTGTTTGCTTTTGCTTTTGGTGTCTCATGAAATCATCACAGATCTTCTTCAAGGAGCTGACTGCCTATATTTTCTTCTGGGAGTTTTATGACTTTAAGTTTTACATTGAGTCATCCATTTTAATTTTTGTGAATGTGAAGTTTACTGGTTCATTTCATTTTTTGTATGTGACTGCCAATTTTCCAAGTAGTGCTCATAGTCTATTTTCTTGTATCAATTTTAATCAGTCAGAAATGGTAAATGTGAGGATCTTCTTGTGATAATTGTTCAAGGACTAAACTGCTATGTTAATTCCCTGTCAATAGACCTAATGATTTTTTTTTCATCCACAAACCAAAGTCAGCTGCTAGACAGTTGAGCTCTTGTTGCAAATAGTTTATGGCTTAGTTGTTGTGCTAATCAGGGTGAACTGTGAAAAATTGCTGAGGAAAAGAAATGATCTATTTTCTTAAATGAACTTGAAACCAAAATACAATGTGAAACACGTTTATGTTGAATTTGGTGTTACGTTGAATGTTAATAGGAAATATGAATCTCAACATTTTTTCTTTAAATAAATTTGTAAAGTTTATTTATTTTATTATTTTAATTTCAGAGTTACCTTTTTACTCCTTCGGTGTATACATGTTCCACTCACCCTTCACCAAGTTACTCATGACAATATTCTATTTCCCTCCTAAACACTCTCCTCCCTCCCCTCTGGCCCTTCTGGTAACCAAAATATTTTCACAAGATTTGGTTTTCCTATATTTTTCCAGTATATGCTTTTATATATATATATACACACACACATATATTTAATATATATGTATATTCCACAGATGAATGAAACCATCTGATAACTTCTTCACTTTGTGGTTTATTTCTCTGAATATAACCACCTCAAGAGCCATCCATTGTTTTCCTAAAAGACACTATTTAATCCTTTTTAACACTGATGTATTGAATAAGTACTTTGTTTAGTTTAGAATGTACACCTTATCAGATGTGTGACGTTCAAGTGTTTTCTCCCAATTTTTAGAGAGTCCTTTTGTTTTCATGACAGTTTATTTTGAGATGAAGTTTTTTTGTTTGTGGTCCCACTTGTTTAGTTTTGCTTTTGCTTCCCTTGCCACTGGAGTTGCATTCCCAAATTCATCTTGTGGTTACATGTCTGGTGGTATCATCCCGTGTTTCCTCTCAAGTATTTATAGTTTGGGTACTTATATCCAGACCTTAATCCATTTTGAATTATTTTTGTGAAGGGAGTGAAGAATACATTTAGTTTTATCTTTGGCACGTGGCTATCCACTTACCCAAACTTCCCAGCCCTCCTCCCACCTACTCCTTTCTGCCGCAGACTGTGATTTATGAAACTTAAATCTCCTGATGAGGAGGATTATCTATGGACCACAAGGCTTATGCTCTGTGATCCAATGGGCCTGGCAGACAGGAGGCACCTGAGTGGACTGTGTGTGCTATTGCCCAACTATGGCCATAGGGCATGCCCACCACAGAACCATAGTCTCCTGCTACTTTCCAGGGCCACTTTGGAAGAAACTTTGCAAAGTATGACTTATCTGTATCTTTCCAAGCTCAATACTGAAGTGTCACAGCCTAGATAGGTAAGGATTTAGGTGAGAGATTGCCTGTTTCAACAATTTATGAGGCTATTTTCGGGTATCAAGGGGAAAAAAACATTGCCAGCCAGTTTAGTCTCTGGAGTGATTTCATCAATGGATCAAGAAGATCTAATACATATACACAATGGAATACTACCCAGTGATCAAAAAAAGGTAAATTCTGGCCATTTTTGGCAACATGGATGAAGCTGGAAGGGATTGTGCTAAGTGAAATAAGTCAGAAGGAAGAAGATAAATATCAGATAGCTTCACTTATATGTGGAATATAGAGGAACCAAACAAAGGGTCAGGAAAAAGACAACATTTGCAAGCTGACCAAAGATCTGAGGCACCCTTGAGCTTTGGTCTTTCTTTTAAATCCTACATTAAGACACTTTTTGCACTCAATCATTTCAACTCTGAATGAAACACTTTCTCACTAACACTTTCATATCAGGGCTCTTGCTGACTGCATATGGAATAGAGCATGTTCCACACCTGTGAGAACCTTACATGGTTGGGGAAGTCAGGTAGGGAAGATTATGGGTTCCTGATAAATGGCAGATGTAGTTTGACATTCAAGTCTTATTTCCCACTTTGATATTTCCCTCAGGAATTTTGTCACAGAGCTGGATGATAGCTGTGATATGTGTGGTGACACACTAATCATCAAAGGCTAACATCATGGCTCTGCTTGTCCCCCCTAATACGAGCCCCTTACTTTCTGGTGGATTCTGTGTGATACACAAACTTGCCAAGTTTAGAACTAAGTCAAGGCTGATTTTGTAACATACTTCAACTCAGCCAATTAAATTCAAACCCAAGGAGGTGTGCAGGGGTGGGAAGTGTGTATTTTAAAAGAACTGGCAACTTTTCCAGATTATTTGTAAAGACTTGAGGGTCATGAAAGAAAATGAGTTCAAATTCTAAGTGCTGCTTACCTATCACTTGAAAAAGTATAAAGTGTAAACAGAAGAAAATTCTTGGAGTGTCGCCTAGACAAATGAGAGCTGGTAGAAATTGCATAAGAAGGAGAGAATACTAGCTACCAAACAGAAAATTTGATCTGTGTTTTGAATCTCTACCCATCTAAATTTTTTTATGGGATAAAAATCAAGCTACTTTAGGGAAATGAAATTTTCATCCATTATTTTTCAAATTGACTTACATAGAAAGTGAAATAGTCATTGACAAAATTGGAAGATTTTTCATTATATAAGCATAACCTTTGTGCCTGGTCTATGTGAGGTTTCCTATATGTTGTCACTGCCCTTCTCACATGATTTAGAGGAAATGACTTGTCAATACAAATTGTGTAAGAACTTAATAAATTAATGCTTAGAGTTTGAGAAATAAATGTATGTATATATATAGATATATATTTTTAAAGATTTATTCATGCATACAAGAACTAGGGTGCAGGCCAGAGTTGCGGGAGAGTGAGAGAACTCACTAGAGACAGAGTGGGGAACAGAACAGGCAGACTGACTGAAATATATTGCTGAGGGGAGTAGCAGGCGAGATAGGAGAGGTCTGCCTCGCCATGTGAGTTTCTCCCTGGCAGGCTAGGGATCAAACTCATGCTGCAGAGGCTGTGGGTTGCTTCATTGTGCAGTGCTTAATCCCCTGCACCACCAGGGAGGCCCTCAATCTGCTTGTTCTTCTCCCCACTCTGTCTGTAGTGAATCCTCTCACCCCCTGCATCTCTGGCCTCCCGACCCAGTTCTTGTCTGCATAAATATTTAAAATGGATTTTTTTTTAAAAAAAAGTGTTTAAAAAAATAGAGGCAGAGAGAACTTTAGTACATACCTGGTTTTGGGCATGGGAATAGGAGTTAACAATCACAGACAGATTGTGAGGAATTAATTGAAGTTTTCTAAATCAGTTATGGCAATGTTTGCACAAGTCTGTCAATTATTAAAAATCATTGAATCATACACTTGAAATGGGTAATTTTTCTGTAAAAATAATCTCTTATTATCAATAATGATTTTACTGTTAATATGGTCTCATTAAATGCTCACATTTTGGAGGTAAATTATCTTCTCTTATCTTTCACCTCCAAAACAGGTATAGTAAAAGATAGATGAGAGTAGATACTTCAGCTCAGAATTCTCACTAATGGAAATGTTAACATGATAGCTCTCGGTTCTGTCTCTGACCTGAGTCCTCTGAATAAATATACCTATAATTATATCTTTCCACTCATATGCCTCACCAAAGGAGGGGGGGGTGATAGGATACAATGACGGAGAACATATAACAGTTTCACCAAAAATGTTTTATTTTTTGGAATCTATTTTAATTTTAAATATACATATTTTTTACATCATCTATTATCCTTCCATAGTTAGTTTCCCTTAGGTGTGCCCCTCCCGCCAATAACCCACCTCCTAGCACCACCCAGCTCTCCCATGTCTCCCTCCCCTGCCCCATCACTCCCACACCTCCCCTGCTGCCACACACAGCTGGATGGTTGGCCCATTGACCTTGTCTTGTCCCTGGAAACTTTCCGTTTCCTGGGCAAGGACCTGAGCTCCTGGACCACAGCAGACCAGGCTGCTCTAATCCTCAGGGGCAACTGTGAGGCAGGTAGCAAGGCCAAATCATTCAGGAATATTTTGTAGGGCAGGTGTGTGGAGTGGTTCTCCAGACTCCTTCATTTTGGAGCTTCCTGTGGTATAGGAGACAGCCCAGTTTTGTCTAGGCCGGTGCGGACTCTGGGTTTCGTGCCTCCCCGTCCCCACTAGTTGTACCATCCATTGCAGTGACTGCCATGATGCTGCTTCTGAGTCTTTTTTAAATTTATTTATGCATACAAGAGCTGGGATGTGGGCCAGAAGTGAGGGGGGGGTTGGGGGGTGAGAAGGATTCACCAGAGACAGAGTGGGGAGCAGAACAGGCAGATTGACTGAAATACACTGCTGAGGGGAGCAGCAGGTGAGACAGGAGAGGTCTGCTGCACCAAATGTGGGTTATCTCCCTGGCTCAGATCAAACTCAGGCTGTAAAGGTGATGGCACTGAGATTTAGCCCTGAAGCCACCGGGGAACCTCCCCCCTCACCCCCACCCTGTGTTTCTTGAAGCCAGTGTGAACCACAGTAAGAGTAAAACTGACTTGTGTGGGCAGAGGTTTACACACCAAATTATTGGCCTTGAGATTTAGTATCACTCTTAAATCTTATTTCGGCAGTAACAGAGTATCCCTCACTCAATAACTTCAACTCTGAATCTAAATTCTTATCACTAACACCTTCAAAGCAGTGTTCCTGCTGCCTCCATATGGAATGGGGCATGGCCCACACCTGGGAGAACCTGCCAGATAATTCAAATGCAAAGCCCTGAATCTGCTGTCCTTCTACCACCCCCTCCCCACCAGCACTAGCCACTTAGCTCCTTGGTAGGTCAGGACTTTAATTAGTGCTGTTTGTTAACTTTGGGAACTGGTGACAATCAAAAGCAATTTCCTAATTTTATGAATAATTCCTGTCTAGTTAATTTTCTGGTGCCTTGTTTTAGGGTGCAACTAGATTGAGCACAAAGTCCCTCTTCTGAAAATAAATTGCTATTATGTAGATGTGAAAATGTTAGGGGGAAAGGATGTCCTGAGCAAACTGCACACAGGTTTTGTGGCCTCTACCCCCACTCCAGACCAAAGCCATCAAGACACCCAGAACAACAAATCCCATCATCACTGTAGAGCAACCAGCCCAAACCAGGTAGGTTCATCACTGGTTCAAGCAGCCTCTTTGGTGTTTTAGCTATTCTCATGTTCTCCACTGTACTTCACTGCCCTGCCAAGCCATGCCATGCCATGCCGTCCTCTGCCACCCTGGCCTTATATGCCCAGTCTCTTGGCTCAAGTGTGCCCACCTATGCATGCCCACAGCCTACTCCAGGTGTCCGCCATCAGGCCTGCATCTAGGATCCCAGGGATCCATCATTAATGCTAATGGCGGGAGGGCAGAAAAGCCTGATAATCACTTACCTACAGTCACTGAAGGGAGGGTTGCTGGGACCTGAAGGTGCAGTTAAGCAGCCAGGTTTGGTATAAAACAAGACATGTGGGCCTTGGGGTCTCTTGTGTACTCTTGGCTCTTCACCAGCGCTCAGCATGCCATTGGGAGTCCAGGTCAGGGAAACTTGTAGCATGCATTCACCCATTTATTTCTGTAGCGCCAGCAAAGCACGGAGCAGGATCTCTATGACCTGGGCAGACGGGTTAAAGGAGAGTCCTGGAGCCCTCAGTGGCTTTTTCAGGTTTTTATTGAGTTTCTCACACCATTTGTAGTGCAGCACCCAGGTACACAGCAGGCAGGGAGGCCGGGGGACCAGGAGGCTGGCAGCCCTCCCAGCCCCTGCAGAATCTTCACTCTGGGCTCTCTGCTTCTCCTTTGCTGCTCTGCTGGTTCTGCTCTCGTTCTGCTGCTCTCTGCTCTTCTACTTGTTCTGCTGGCGCCCCCGTGACGCCACCCTTATAAGCCCAGTCTCAGCCCAGGTGCGCCCACCTAGCAGGCCACACCCTACCCCAGGTGCCCGCCATCAGGCACGCATGCAGGACCCCAGGGATCCATCATTAATGGTAGTCGCAGGAGGGCAGAAAAGCCTAATAATTTTTCACTTACCCTATAATCTCCCTCTCTTTCTCCCTGAGTTATTCATTTCTTCATTTCCCCTTCTTTTGTAAATAAACCCTTTATTAACCTTTTTGTGTGTGCCTGCAGTTGAGTCTTATTGTAAGTCCCTCTAAGCGCAGGGGTGAGGACCCACAACCAGGCAGCCCATTTTAAACATAAAGAGACCCCGAGGCTCAGGAGGGCCATTCCTTTTTGACTGCCTAACTGGGGCGCTAACTAGAGAGACCCAGTGGGTGGATTCTGTGAGGTACAAGCCCTTCCAGGTGCAAAGTTTGGAATCCTGTGCTTTATCAGGCAGAAACCAGAATGTCACAGCTGATTTTGGAACATACTCCAATTCAGCCAGTTAACTTTAGAGGACCAAGAGGTGTGGGAAGGGGGTATGGGGAAGAGGGGTGCTGGTGGAGAACATATATTTTAAAAGACCGGACAACTTTTTTTCTTTTCTTCTTTTCGCTTTCTTTCTTATTTATTTTCTTTTTTTTTTTTTTTTTTTTTTAAGATTTATTTATTTATTTATACAAGCACTGGGCACAGTCAGAAGCACGGGAGGGTGAGAGAATTCACCAGAGCCAGAGCGGGGAGCAGAGCAGGCAGAAGAACCGAAGTACACTGCTGAGGGGAGCAGCGGGCGGCAGGAGAGGTCTGCGCGCCATGTGGGACCCTCCCCCAGTTGCCGGGGAGCAGCCGGGGATCGAACCGGCGCTGCAGAGGCTGCGGGCAGCTTCACAACCCAGCGCTCAACCGCTGAGCCACCGGGGAGGCCCTTTATTTTCTTATGTTGTTCATTTTTGTACAATATTTTATTTCTCCCCTCAGATGTAGTCCCCATAATTCTCATACCCCCATATCCCCGTGAACCATCACCATAGTCCCTTTCTCTTTCCGCCTCTGTTTTGGCCCCTCTTCCTACCCCTCCCCTGCTGTATGCCTCAGATCCATAGTTTGCCTGCAAGTGTTGCCTTTTTCTTGACCTTTGTTCAATTTCCCTATATTCAGTTTTTCACCCTTAAGAATGGTGTTAGCTGTGGGTTTGAACACCAGACAACTCTTAAGGTTTATTTATGGAGACTTCCAAAGTCACAATCATGCTAAAAAAAAAAGGGGGGGGTCTCTTTGAGTCCAAGTTCTAAATCTTTGTTACCCATTACTTAAAAAGATAAGTGTAAATAAGAGAAAGTACTTGGAGTTTTGCCTGGCCCAGAGAGAGATGCAACAAATTCTTCTGGTTTTGCTCAGAAAAGTGCAAAGATCATCCACTGGCCATCAGGTTTGTGTGTTTTTTTTTTTAAATATTTAAAGATCATCGTGTATTTTATCCTTCATTTTGTTAATTTGATTTATCATCTATCTATGTTGAGTCATCCTTGCATCTCTGAATAGATCTGACTTGATCATGGTGTCTGATATTTTAATGTATTATTTATGAATTCATTTTGCTAATATTTTGTTGAGGAGTTTTGCATTTATGTTCATCATAAATATTGGATTGTAATTTCTTTTTTTTGTGTGTGATGTCCTTATCTAGTTTTGGTATAAGTCTATGCATGACTCATAAGAGTTGTTAGGGAGTGTTTCCTTTATATTCTATTTTTTCAACAATTTGAGAAAGATGCATATTAGTTCTTTGAATTGTTTAAATATTCATCAGTGAAACTATCTGATCATGAAATGCTGGTCTTTGATAGCTTTTTATTTTACTTTTTTTCAGTTTCTTTACTTGTGTCTCATCAGATTTTCTGTTTAAGATTTCATTCTTGTGAAGCTTGACTACTACCTCACACCATGCACAATATCCAACTCAAAATAGATTAAAGAACTAGACATAAGACCTGAAACCATAAAATATAAAGAAGGAAATATAGGTGAAACACTACATGACATACACTTTGGTAACATCTTTAAAGACTCATCACCCAAAGCAGTGATAGTGAAGGCAAAGATAAATAGCTGGGACTACATCAAATTAAAAAGCTTATGTACAGCAAAAGAGACAGTAACCAAAACAGACACCCCACTGACTGGGAGAAAATTTTTGCACACAACACTAATGATAAAGGACTGATCACAGAAATCTACAAAGAGCTGAAGTGTCTCAACAAAAACAAAACCAATAATCCAGTCAAAAAATGGACAGAAGAGCTAAAAAGAAACTAGCTACAACAAATGTTGGCGAAGATGTGGAGGAAAAGCAACACTCCTGCACTGCTTGGTGGGAGTGCAAATTGATCCAACCACTATGGAAAGCTGTGTGGAGATTCCTCAACCTGCTAAAGAGGGAGCTTCCATATGACCCAGCAATTCCACTCCTAGGTATTTACCCAAAGGACACAGAAACATTAATTCAAAAGGGCACCTGCACCCCTGTTTATAGCATCACTACTTACAATAGCTAAGCTATGGAAACAACCCAAATGCCCAAAAATAGATGATTGGATCAAGAAGATGTGGTACATATGCACAATGGAATACTATTCAGGGATCAAAAAGAAACTCATGCAATTTGCAACAACATGGATGGAGCTGGAAGGGATCATGCTCAACAAAATAAGCCAGAAAGAAAAAGAAAAATACTGGATGGTCTCACTCATAGCAGGAATTTAGGAAACCTAAATAAGGGACCAAGAAAAAGACTAATTATAATAAAGATCAAAATCAACAAGCAACTATAAACCAGAGATACACTATGGGGTGGGGGAGGAGGGATTAGGATCAAAATAAGGGGGAGGGGGTGGGAATTATATGGGGACTATAACAGATGAAAATGCATACATTGTACAAAAATGAAAAATGGTGTAAAAAATATATAAAATAAAAAGGAAAGGAATTTTAAAAAAGAAAAAAAAATTCATTCTTGGAAGATTGTGCAGTTCAAGAAATTAAGTCATTTCTAGGTGGTCCAACTTGTTAGTATAAATGTGTTGATACTGGTGTCTTATGATTCCTTGTATTTCACTTTTGATTATTTATTTGGTTCTTTTCTCTTTTTTAAATTAATGTGTCAAATCAAAGTCTTGTCAATTGTGTTTACTTTTTCAAAAGTCAGCTTTTCTTCTCATTTTTTATATCCAAACGGGCAGGTTTATTATAAAATGGAAGGGATGAGTAAAGGAGGTTTGCACAGACAAGCAGGCAGAATAAGCTGCCCCCAAAAGGGACAAGTTTGTTAAAAGAGAGACCTGATGGTCATAGGCGGGCAGCCGTGGGAGCAGAGCTGCCTCTGCTGCTTTGCAAAGGGAGGAGGTTGGTGAAGGGACACACCTGCATGGTCACAGGCTGGCAGGAAGGTTGCTGCCTGGTTGATATTTTGTATTCCTTTTGGTTTTTATCTCATTTTTTCCACTCTGACTTTTGTTATTTCCTTTCTTTCACTGACTTTGCCCATATTTTTATCTTCCTTTTTCTTACTCTGTAAATGTAAGGTTACATGGTTTAATATCAATAATTCCACATTGACTTTCAAGTTTTTATATAGTACATCATTGTTCATTTTTAAACAATATTTGCTTCCCCCCACCCCCTCAGGTCCACATTAATTTTCTACCTGAACTATCTATCCATTGATGTAAGTGGGGTGTCAAAACTCCCTACTTTATTTTATGCTATCTATTGTATTTCTCCCTTTAGAACTGTTAATATTTGACTTTTATATTTTGTTGCTCCTATGTTGGGTATGTACATATTATCACTGTTATATCTTCTTAATAAATTGACCTGTTCATCTTTTTGTTTTATTGCAGTCTGTTTGAAAGTCTATTTTGTCCTATATGAGTATAGGCATACCAGCTTTCCTTTTAGCTGCATTTGCACAGAATGTTTTTCTATCCCTTCATTTTCAGTGTTGTCTCTTATCCCATAAAATTTGGTCTTATTTTTATACATTCAGCCATTCCATGTCTTTTGATTTTAGAGTTTAGTCCATTTACATTTAAGGTGATGATATGTTTGTTGTCATTGCGATTTTACTAGTTGATTTCTTTTTGTTTCCAAGTTCCTCTCTGTGTCCCTTATATAATTTCCTTGACTAATTGTATTATCTTTAATTACTTTTACTACATTGGTCTTTTAATCTTCATTCTACTTTTTAGGTGATTGGTCCACTACTTTTAATATGAATATCTAATATGAGTAACAAAATTGAATAGTGAGGAATACAATGACCCCCTCCTCCTTTGGCCAACTTCTCATCCAAAATATCTATAAGAATCTCATGTCACCCTCAACCTCTAAACTGTGCTTGAACAGTAGATGCAGCACTGAATGAAGATGATAGTTGAAATAGTCATAGTCAGAAATTCTCTGCCTTTTGAGTACTGAGCTTTACCACAGGGCACATGTTCCTGTTAAAATCCAGGTACCTCAAGCTGATTAATGAGAGAATTTGGTTATCATCTAGGCTTTAGCCCCAGGTAGGAATAAGGCAGATCTTTTACATACCACAATTACAGGCTCAAATAATAGCCTCTTGTGTAAGGAAACACAAGTGATTCAGTCTGGCTCTCCCTGCCAAACAGACTCTAACTGTTCTTTTAGGAGCCACAGGCTGAACTAGATAATGACACTACATGGCTCTATTATTTCTTTAGTCACATACCCTCTGTCCTACATACCAATTCTGTGCACTCCTCTCAAGTATAGTTTCATGATTTTAAAGTCCTCAATATGGTCATGAGCCCTTGAGTTAACAACAGTAGAGACCTCCATATGACAGCTGCCCTCACCTTGTGGGTTATACCACCTCAAGTGGTTCCAAACACAGTTCAATTAATATTTCCTACCTCTTCAATCATGCTGCCACTTTTGATGTATACAGTAGTCATCTGTTCATATCTTTGCTTGGGGGTAATTTGGTTGCATATATGAGGATCAGTTGAGCCCATCATCTTTCCAAACCTCTGGAGGAATGATTTTACGAGACAACTTATGTTGCAGTTTGAGGAATCATTAGGTGTAAGACTTGTGCCAGCAATAGGGTCATGCATTTGCACTGCTTGCACTTGACCTATAAAGTCCTGTGATTCTCATTTAAGACCCACATTGTATGTATGTGAGGGTTAAAAAGTACCAACAGTAAAGATATTAAAAATTGTCAGGTGGCTCTTACTGCTACAATTAATAGACTAGACAACTTGAACTCTTCCGAGTTGGTGGGTGGCCATTGTAACTGGTCGATTACAGAGACTAGATGGGTACTTCTGGTGACCAAAACTTAATATCAATCATTAAAATTTGGATAAGGACTTTCCTTTCTGGAAAGAAAGAATATAATTAGGTTACATGAAGTCAGTCCTCCCATGGGGGGAAAAAATGAAAGCCAGATAAAGTAAAAAATTATTTTAAAAACCTGGGATCTCTGAAAACAATAAGAACTAGATTAAGCAAAATTCCAGAGGGAAGAGCCCTTTTTAGTTGAATTCTCTTTGGTTTTCTTTCTTGGGTACATTTGCCAATTCTGGGTTTATTGTGATTTTGAAATTTAGGGCAGGAGACTAAAGAACTACAGTCAACCATGCTGGTATTAAGAATTAAATACCTCCATTTTAAGAGCTAAGAGATATCTACATGTTTGTGAATAAACTTAATGAGCAATTGTTTTATAAACACCTTGTGTCTTTACCAAGTGAGTTAAAGAAACACAAATAAATAGGTGTACAGTATTTCTAGATGTTAATAGTAATACTATTGGTTTTTTAATTGCTTTTCAAGTATGAAGAATATTTAATGTAATTCCAACAAAATTCATTCCGGCCATTTATAAATTTATTTTAGAAATTGTCATGCCCTTGACTAAAGAAAAGTAGTCAGTAGAATAATATCTCATTATACATGAGTCAACTCTAAATACAATTACTTAGAACATGATAATATCTATTTTAATCAGAAATAAAGTGATAGATTATTCAACACATGATGTTGCCTCGATTTGTTATTTTTGGAAAAGCACTATATTTTCACAACAGAAGTATAATATCCTGATTAAAAAAATGAAATATGAAAATGTTTGGGTTAATGATATACCAATGTAAAACATAAAATCTAAAAACTTTAAAAGAAAAGTTGATTATTTCATTGTGCAAAAAAATTAAAATATTATACATGAACAAAAAACAAGGGCAGTTTTTAAAAATTGAAAAGGCTTCCATTTCAACATAGCAAATTGCACATGTGATGATCTCCCATTTTGCTCAAGACTCAGAATAATAAGTAAAATCCTATTTAATCAGAAATCACAGATAGCAAATGATGTTAAGGACTGCTACATTAATATTTATTAATAACTGATGTTTTCTAATAATGATGCAATGATAATCAAGGATGAAAGTGTATAAGAAAAGTATATGCTTCTGAAAGTGCTTTCATAGTATTTTTTTTGTGTGTGCTAAGTTTAGAATTCTATTCTTCATTTGTCTCCCAGACGAACTCCAAGGGAAAATCTTTCATTTTCTTTTGGAAAATCTTGTCAAACCTTTCATTCTGTTCCACAGTCATGTGGGTTTTCCAGTCTCCAACAGTGCCTGGTAAGTGAAGCAAAGAAATTATTTCATGGAAAGGGATAGGAGTGGAGGAACATGATAACTTAGTGTTAAGAGAAATATCATTTTTCACATTTTTTTTTAGGAGTATCTAAGTTACCAGTTACTCCTCTGCAAAGCTCTGACCCTCACTCTCTAACTTTAGGCAGCTGATAAACTATTCATTACAATTATATTAAATTAGGTACAAATTAATCCACCCTCCTAACTATCAGCTGGATGGGAGAAATACAAAATAATTACAATACAGTAACTATTTTTGTTCCAGGCTATCACTGGTTATTGCATTGTAGAGTCTTTAAAAATCCATTGGATCAGGTATCACTGAGCTACTATTTATTAGGAGAATTTGGATGCTGAGGAGAATTTTGAAAATTGACCACAGATCATACAGTTCATAATACAGAGCTGAAATTTCTCCATATTTACCAAGTTGGGATATGAGACAGGCTTCAACAACATATATAGAGTTAGAGAGTGGTGATGACAAAGAGCAGCTTGTAGGAAGAAAGTCAAGAAAAGAACAGTTAATTTCAAAATAGTCTGATCTGAAAATAAATAACTGAAATGAACAAAAATACTAAAATGCTAAATAAACAAGCAAAAACTTAGTCCAAAAGTGGCAAAAAGAATACAAATGATGTTCAGATAGATAACATCAAAGAGAGCAGTGTATACGTCTGCAAAAGCAAAATATGGTACAGGCTTCATTTTTCACAAAGACATTTTTCTAGCTCCCATTTTTTTTATTAGTCATTTCAGTATCTCATTTTGAGGGTTTTCTAAAGGCACAGGAACATAAGACATTTCCTTTTTTTTTCAACCAAAAACAAAATGCAAGTGCAACTATTTTGTTTTGTGCCCAAAGGTAGTAGCATCTGGAACACAATAGGGTGTGCTGGGGCTAAAGGTATAGGGCGTGGCTCCTCTTTGTGTTGGCTCAGACTTAGAAGTGCTTCATACATTTTAAGAGACAGGGGAAAGATATACCTAAGAGATAAAGGGGAAGAAATGCTACCTTAGAGGAATCAAAGTCGGTATTTCTTGCCACTCGAAAGAGAGGCCTAGAACATTACAAGTGCAAAATCTGTATAATTTTATATTACATGCTTTCCAGATGCTAATTAGAAAATCATAAGATATAATTTAGAATGATTATATAAAATAATAAAAACATTTTAACCTGTTCAACAGTAACAGTTGTATGAAGAATTAATTCTAAAAATGCACTGACCATTACTTAGCTACTACTTCAAGTTCTATAATGTGAGTCTGGTTTAATAAAAAGACATACAATTTTCCCTCCCAATAATGAAAGAGCAGCTGATCTGAGATCTCAATTTAGTCCTGGGGGATATTCAAGAGAAATCACAAGGATGTAAAAGCAGGTAATGATGGCCAACAGATTCATCATTATTACTTCAGCATCAGATGCTGTGGCCAAAATAATGAAGGGAAAGAGTCTAACACTGAGTGAACATCCATTTTGTGGCAGACACTGTGCCAGGCCTTTGCAGTTTTTCAGGGCCTATGTAGCAGGTCTTTTGATTTTAGGTTTCTTATATCTTCAGGGACCAATTAATGTGGGTTCATGAAGAATACTGAGTAGAAATCATGGAAAACAAACTGTGTAGATAAGAGAGAAAGGTCATGAAGTTTCCATTTTTGGAAACTTGGGGGGTGGGGGGCAAGGCCAGAAGCTAAACTTTTGTCCACTTGTTCTACAATCCAAAACAATTCACTGCAGAACTTCACCTTTGCGGAGGAAGCGGCCTGCAGTTCTTTTAAAGTCAGGATTTTCATTCAATACATTTTCATAATTTGCTAGTGGGTCATTCTTCATGTTCTGAAATGTGGCCTGTCTCACAACAGTGTCCACAGCTTCCTCACTCAGTTCTTTCCCCAGAAATTTGCAGATTTTTTTCACAGAACTTTTGAGATCCTGAAATGAATTGAGAATGTAGTAAATTACACAAATTATAAGAAAAAAAGCATAGAAATGTCACAACCAAATATCATGATAGAAGTGGAAGATGTAGGTGCTTTGGCTGGTTATAAATTCAAAATTGAACACTGAGCAATGCCTTTGTTATTTCTTCTTGGTAAATTAATCTTTCGTTTGTCTTCTGTTTTAGTGCTTATTTTGGTTCACTTCAAAGGTTCTCATAATTCATTTAATCTGTGTTCATTGGCAAATGTCTGAGGAGCAGCTGCTCTGTGTTGGACACTGCCCTGGGGGCTGGTGGAAGTGAACAGAGGGATGACAATGAGATCTGTGCTCAGAATTGATTATCAAGACCTACAGGGAGAGGATAATTGTTTAAGAGAATTCAGAGAGTCTCAATAAAAAGACAAATTTATTCTGAGACTTAAAGGAAAAATAGGAATTTTCTAGGTAGATAAAACTAGAAATAGTCTAGATAAAAGAAACAGTCTATCCTATACTGCAGTTGCATGGAATGGCGAGATGTTGGATCACAGCAAAGCTATAAGTTGAGCATTTCCGGGGTTAGTGGGAACAAGCCCAGGATAAGAAAAACAGGAGACATGACTGGAGGTACTGGAGTGGGTCCTCCTGTAAAGCGGATTACGAAAGCAGCCTCATCTTTGAAACTCTCCCTCTAAGGTGGCTCAACAGCAAAGTCTAAGCTTATTATCATGATTTAGAGGCAGATTTTAAGTAAAGCTAGTTGTGAATATTTAGCAGGTGGCAGCCATCATTCAGTGCCTGCATTTCAGCCCTAAGACTCCTTTCTTGCTGAAGGCTCCCTGGTGGTGTTCTAATAGCAGTACCTATTCCCATTCCAATTTATCCTAGTTGATCTAAGATCCTTGTGGAAATCTCATTCTCTGGGACAGATTAGTCTCAGGTGGTCATATGACCCAAATTTTCTCATTGAAAAAAATTAATCAACCATGCAAGAGAAAAAGCCCTTTTGTTCTAGCTTCCTTCTTTCTGCTGTAGATATTATTAGATGAGAATGTGAATGTGGATCCAATGACAACTATCTTGAATTTATGAAAGAAGTATCACTGTCATACAAATAAAAGATAAAAAATGCTTTTAACTTTCAGGTAACCCTTGAATTGCTATAGCCAGGCTCAGAATAGCCTACTTCTGGATTTCAGTTAATAAACAATAGAGGCTCTTATGTTTTAAACCACTTATATTGACTGTTACTTGGAACTGGACTTTTCTAGTAATACGCAGATATTTTCTTTCTTTCGTTTTGAAAGATTGATTTATTTTTATACAAGAACTAGGGTACAGGCCAGAGGTGCAGGAGGGTGAGAGAATTCACCAGAGACGGAGCGAGGAGCAGATCAGACAGATGGGCTGAAGACACTGCTGAGGGGAGCAGCAGGCGAGACAGGAGAGGTCTACAGCACCATATGGGTATCTCCCTGGCTGGCTGGGAATCAAACCGATGCTGTAGAGGCTGTGGATAGCTTCACAGCGCTGCGCTCAACCTGCTGTGCCACTGGGGAGGCCCCTACACAGATACTTTCATTTACCATATCATGCAATGCTTAACACAAGTCAGACAAGGTTAAATTTCCCAAGAAATGCTTCCCAGTGTGTGAACATAAAATCTAGAAAATCAGAGGGTGAATAATATATGAAGCAGAATCAATAACACATAACTGAATGGATAGTAGTCTGGTTCAAAAATGAAACATATATGGGACCACATTCAGACAGATAATCCCTCACACACATGATTTTTTTTTAAAAGAAATGTTATGGTATTAACTGTAAATGAAAACCTTGTAAACAAAATACATAAGATAGAGGGGAAAAGTCTCATAGTACACTTAATCATGGATCTCAAATTTCATATTGTTCTTAGGTGTTCTAGACAAGAACAACTGATACGTTAGGCTTAGGTTAAATCACAAACGTAATCTCATCTTACCTTCTTCATCTCCTCATACATCATGAAATGAATATTAAAATAATTCTTGTGCTCATACCAACCTTTGATATGATCAAACCAAAGACTTCCTAACACTGTGGGAAGAACAGATAGGTATTTAGGTAAAATTGTTGAAAAAGCTGAAAATTAATTTATACTCTTATTACGAGATGCAAGAAAATAATTAGTAACAAAAGAAGGAAAATGAAGTCTGTTGCTCAACCATAGATTTTCCTTTTCACATGGCATCAGAGAATCATCCCGCAGCCAAGAGGAATCAATGACATAAATACAAAGAGAAATTGACCTCTTATAAGTATATTTGTATAAACAGAAACACACCTTAAAGTCAATTAGGAAGAAAACAAAATGAAGAACAAACAAAAGAGCAAAGCCTCTCCTTCCTGCAAGCCCCACTATCCACCAGACACACACAGCTATTTCCCCTCTCCATTGACCACTGCAGCGTCCTTGACGAACTTGCATAGCGTACTATAACCTAAACTTTGACCTCCAGTGTAGAGATCATCTCTATCTCAACAGATCTTGTTCTTGCTCAAGTTGCACCAGCTCCTCAGAAAAGAATGTGGAACAGACTTCATCCAACAGAAGTTTCTGGGAGGCACCATTTACAGCATGCAGTACCATAACACCCAACCTACTGTGATCTGAACTGTGTTCCTTTCGCAGTTGAGCTGGAACAGAAACCTCTATGCAAGTGTATCACTAATCTCCTCTGCTGTTTAAATCTAAATATCTCCTGGCCATATGATATTAGGATCTAGACAATCTCCTGAGAGTGAGCAAAAGAGAGCAGAATGTGCATGAACATGGCAGAACATGGTCATCCAAGATAACCCTAACAATTTACTACTGACCACCCCCCTACTATTCTATTCTTTTCACTCTCTCAAATTCACTAAGCTTAAAAACTCACTTCAGGACAGCAAATATTAAAACGTGGTTTATAAGTTCAGTTACCTTTTCCCTCTAGAAATAGTTTCATGAATTCCTCAAATGTGGCTGTAGATTTAAAAGTTGACAACATGTTTGAAAAATGAAAATAGGAGCACATAACATCCTTGGGGTTTCTGTATACATAAATAATCTGGAAAGAAAGAAAGAAATTATTGTTTCTTATGTTTACATCCTATCATATTTCCACCTGAATACATTTCAGTTTTATGAAAGCCTGTTATTATTTTAAACTTTCACAATTTCTTAACCATGCTGTGTACAGGCTCAACTCTCCCCGTTGTATTTCAGGGTTCCCCTTTCCTGCAATGCCTTTCTTCCATGCCTGCTAGTGATTATCAATTACTCTTCAAGGCACAACTCAGAAGTTACTGAGTTACTTCTTAACTCCTCCAGGCAGAGAGAGCAACTTCATTCTTTTGCACCTACAAAAACTAGCTAATACATGTTAAAATGCTTCAAAATCTATAAAGTTACTTACTAAAATATTTTCAAGTCATGCTATAAAATTAAAGTGTGTTTTTTATCATCCTCGGGTGTATAGTTTACATATTCTTTTTTAAAAAAAATCTTCATAGAAAAAAGTATGTGTCCAGCACACAGAATTTATTTCTTATGTTTTTTATATTTCATAAGAAATATTAAATAATTCAAATATATCAGAAAAAAAATCAATATCTGTCCCAATCCACATTTAAGTGCCTTTTTCAGTGTCTGTACAGAGTATTCAGGTGCACTGGTTAAAATGCAGATATGATACCTGAAATGATGTATATCTTTTCTTACTCATCTTGGTAAATATACAAATTAAGTAAAGGAAACTTCCATCCACCTGCCACCTCCCTGGGCGCTCCTTAGAGCCAAGCCTGAAAACTGAGAGATGATTTGATGGATGCTGCTTGTTTCTGAGGATGTCCTTATCCCCAGTGACCTCTACTTCACTGAGGAAAATCTTTCAACCATGGGACTTGACAGTTGTCAGCAAATGAATTTTCTGATTTAAAAGTCATTAACTTCGAGTGGAATGTTGACATTTGTAAAGAGAAAACTAAGATCAAAATTCTTTTTGGAAAATGAGAAAGCAAAAATATTAGAGAAGTAGATTTTGAGAATTATGGCCATAAATTTAAAAACCAGGCACAACTTTTAAGTGCTTGGGTTTCCCCTCCACCCCTATCACTATCATATTGTGGAAAATAGGTAGAAAGCATATTTTGTATTTAACCAGTTAGTGTTACCAGTTGATTATAACAGATGAATGGAACAAGGGAATTTAAACAAAAGGGACTAAAGGCTAAAGTATGGAGTTTATAAGGGGTAAATGAGAAAAATGAGGATCCTTGAGGGTGATGAAAAATAGTGAAGAAGTGTAGGGTGAAGGAACTTGAAATTTCAACAATGACGAAAATCACTGGAATGAGACCACCAGAACAAGTGCAGGAAGAATAGGAGGCAGCAGTCATATAACATGATGTTTAAAGTCACAATTCAAGTTAAGACAATTGCTGGTGACTCCTTTATTCATTCATTCAAATCTACCACCTGCCAGCCACTGTTCTAAAAACTTAAAAACAACAGTGCACAAATCTTTACTTCTCTCATGGGTTTTGCTGGTCAAAAAGATAGAAAATAAATAAATATTATATCAGAGGGCAAAGGTGTTATAAAGTCAGGTTTATAACAAGTGGATACAGGAGAAGGTGACTGTATTTGGTAGAGGAAAAGATTACAGGAGTTGAAGTCAACAGTGAGAGGCCTGAGAGCTCTTGGACCTAGGAGAGGCAAGATAGAGCCGGAGGGGTAAATTTGAAGGAGGTCAGCCCTACATTTGCACAATGTTTGCCTCAACATTGTTTGGCCCTGCCAGAACTTTGAAATAATCCCATGAGTCACAAGAGTAGGAGAGAAGAAGTAAACGAGCCAAGTGCTGAATTTATCAATGGAGAGAGGTGATTAATCCAGGGAGAGATAGGACAGAGGGAGAGAGAATCATTCTGCAGAGATGAGTGATTTGTTATGCAATTCCTTGAGCTTCAAAAGAACTAAGTACTTTGGGGAATAAAGGGACAAAAGAGGTTGGAGGTGCAAAGGGAAGCATGGAAGTCACTGGGAGTGAAAGAGGTAAAGAATTGCTAGTTTTATAGATATACATATATGTAATTACTGCTAATTTTATATATATTACTAATTTCAAAATACTATTCCTTCCTTTTAAAATTAATTACATTGCTTATACATTTAGAAAAAATAAAAAGTGAAAAATAATTTCCAAATATTATGAAATAAGAATTCAAATGGATACTGAAAATTAACATAAAACAGCCATTATTAACAGAGGATGAGTGTAGGATTAAAGTAATATAATAAAATGAAATAATTTTAAATTGCAATTATCTTCCAGCAGTCATAGTTTTTCTGTATCTTACTTTGGCTTTTTTGTTCTTCAGTCCTCTGGGAACCAAATAGTAGGGGAGGTGGGAAGAGAATAAACGAGGTGATGGTCTTTCATCAAAATTCATTTTTCGAAAATTGTACTCAAGAAAAGGAGCTCGATCAATTGTTTCCACATTATCTGTTCCTTTGCAGTGTTCCTCAAAATAAATCAAGCTTAATAACTGTTGAGACCAGATGGTTCCTATAAAAAATAATTTTGTTTTCAATATTAAGGATTTCTCAAAAATGTACATAGATAGATATGCCATCAGTTTTTAAATCTTGTGAGGGTTATTATTATACTAGAAATAATGACAGATTTGTTTGGATGGACTTGTTTTTATAAAGTGGAGTTTGGGTACAAGGCAACAAATACTGATTTATTTTTCCTTTTAAAAACATAGCCAATTGGCTATTATGTGTAGAAAAACCCTAAAGACTCCTCCTAAAGTCTTCTAATAAACATATTCAGTAAAATAGCAGAATACAAAATCAATGAAAAAAAATTAATAAGTTGGGTTTCTATACATGAAAAATGAACTAAAAGAAAGAAGTTAGGGAATGGTCCTACTTAAAATTACATCAAAATGACTAAAATATCTAGGAATAAGTCAAGCATTAGTCACATTGGACTATCAACAGGAAAAGAGCAGGCATAGGGTAGGACGGTACCAGGCCCTGAAGCAAGATCTTGGGATTGAAGTGAGAGAAAAATAGCCCCCCTATCCTTTCCCATGCAGATTAGCATTTTGCTTTAATTGCACACCCATTTTAAGACAAACTGGAAATGTCTGAAGATTATTACATACAAGGTAAATAGCATAAGTTAAATTCCCCCTTCTTGTGAACTTAGTCATCAATTTAAATATATATCTCAAGTACTTGCCCATATGGTGAATATTCTTGCTTCCTTTCCTAGCTCATCTCAGAAACTCAGTGTTTGATAGATTGTTCCTCCATCTAAAAAGCATCAATATTTTGACCCTTTTACTGGCCAAAATCAGAAATAACTTTAAGCTGCATGACGAAAGATCTTATTTCATAAGATTATTAAATTTGGTTAACATTATAACATCTAATAGACTAAGAGTATAAAGTCTATATGTAATACTATTAAAAAGACTGAGTCCCCATACTGTAGAAGTACTATTTTATTTATTAGATTAACTACTGAAATAGATAATTTACCAGATTTGGGGTATGTAATTATGAAGACATCATCATCTCTGACTTCAAAATCATCCAAATTTTCTAAAAAGTCGACATCAAGTGTCTCACGTCCAAAATAAAATCCTTTAAATTTTAACAGAAATGTGTCCATGTCATCCATAATTCTGTTGCTGCAAAAGACACAAAGTGTTTGATAGAAAGTTAGTAGACATTTTTAAAATTGAATTTATTTTCTTACATGGTTATTAATTTTTGGACACTTTTTGATTTCTTCCCTCAGGTGTAGCCCCTTTTGCTCTCCCACCCCCATAGCACTTGTGATCCAGTGCCATCATCCTTTGTGTTCTTCCCTCCCCAGTTTTGACTCCTTTCTCTCCCCCTCACCTGCTGTGTGCCTCAGATCTCCTCCTCAGCTTACACACCATACAACTGATGAGGGACTGATATCAGAGATCTACAAAGAACTTACACAACTTAAAAAAAAAAACCCAAAGCTAACAACTCAATCAGAAAATGAGCAGAATTGTTAAGACACTTCTCCAAAGAAGAAATGCAAGTGGCCAACAGGCATATGAAAATATGTTCAACATCACTTAGTATCAGGGAAATGCCAATTAAAACCACAATAAAATACTACCTCACACCTGTGAGAATGGCCCATTTTAGAATTTTATATATTTTCCCCTTCTGTTTCTTTCAAGTGGGTGAAATATTGAGAAAATAATGTGATTCATTTCTTCCACAAATACTTATGACCTACTGACCCTGAAAGCTCTTATCACAGATTCCAGGTGTGGCACATTTGCCCCAAAGTCTGGGAACCTGCTGTTTTCTTTGTTTTATGTGTGTGTGCCTCATTATGTAGGTACAGGGAAAATGATTGAAAAGAAGTAATTGCAATTAAAGTTTCTGTGTCATTTGGGTAACTACTTAGGAGCGGAATTGCTGGATCATATGGAAGCTCTGTGTTTAGTAGGTCAAGAAATCTCCACACAGCTCTCCATAGTGGTTGGACCAGTTTGCGTTCCCACCAGCAGTGCAGGAGAGTTCCTTTTTCTTCACAATCTCACCAACATTTGTTGTTGCTAGTTTTTTTTAATATGTGCCATTCTCAGTGGTGTAAGATGGTATCTCATTGTAGTTTTGATTTGCATTTCCCTGATTACAAGTGATGTTGAACATTTTTTCATATGCCTGTTGGCCATTTGCATTTCCTCTTTGGAGAAGTTTCTTTTTAGCTCTTCTGCCCATTTTTTGACTGGATTATTTTCTTTGTTTTTGTTGAGTCTCATCAGCTCTTTGTAGATTTTTGTGATCAGTCCTTTATCATTAATGTTGTGTTCAAAAATTTTCTCCCAGCCGGTAGGGTTTCTTTTTGTTTTGGTTATTGTCTCTTTTGCTGTGCAGAAGCTTTTTAATTAGATGTAGTCCCAGCTATTTATCTTTGCCTTCACTATCACTGCTTTGGGTGATGTGTCTGTAAAGATGTTTTTGAGGTGAATGTCATGTAGTGTTTCACCTTTATTTCCTTCTATATATTTTATGGTTTCAGGTCTAATGTCTAGTTCTTTAATCCATTTTAGTTGGTTTTTGTGCATGGTGTGAGGTATTAGTCAAGCTTCATTCTTTTGCATGTAGTGACCCAGTTTTCCCAGCACTATTTATTGAACAAACTTTCTTTGCTCCAGTGCATATTCTTTGCTCCTTTGTCAAAGATTAGTGGGCCATAAATCTGTGGGTTTATTTTTGGGTTTTCTATTCAGTTTCATTGGTCCTTGTGTCTGTTCTTGTCTCAATACCATGCAGTTTTGATGATTATGGCTTTGTAGTATAGTTTGAAATCTGGGCATATGATGCCTCCATTCCCTTCTTTTTTTTTTCAGGAGAGCTTTGGCTATTCGGGGTTTTTGGTGGCTCCATATGAATTTCATCAATATTTGTTCTATTTCTTTGAAGAATGTCACTGAAATTTTTATTGGAATAGCATTGAATTTGTAAATTGCTTTTGAAGGATGGCCATTTTGATAATGTTTATTCTTCCAATCCATGAGCAGGGGATGTAGTTTCTTCTTCTATTTTTTTTTTTTAAAGATTTATGTATTTATACAAGAACCGGGGTACAGGCCAGACGCGTGGGAGGGTGAGAAGATTCAGAGACAGAGTGGGGAACAGAACAGGCAGACTGATGAAATACACTGTTGAGGGGAGCAGCGGGTGAGACAGAAGAAGTCTGCTCGCCATGTGGGACCCTTGCCAGCTGTACAGGATTGAACCGACACTGGAGAGGCTGCGGACAGCTTCACAGTGCAACGCTCAACTGCCTATGCCACCAGGGGTGGCCCACTTCTATTTCTTTTAACAATGTTTAATAGTTTTCTTTGTATGGGTCCTTTACCTCTTTTTAGGTTTAGTCCTAAGTATTTGATTTTTTTTTGTTTCAATAATAAAAGGGATGGTTTTCTTCATTTCTTCTTCTTCATGTTTATTGTTTATGTATAGGAGGGCTACTGATTTTTGCATGTTGATTTTGTATCCTGCCACTTTACTAAACTGATTGATTAATTAGTTTTTCTGTGGAGTTTTTGGGGTTCTCTATGTGTATTATCAAATCATCTGTGACTAATGCTAGTTTGACTTCTTCCTTCCCTGTTTGGATTCCTTGTATGTCTTTCTCTTGTCTTATTGATCTGGCTAGGACTTCTCCAGTATTATATTGAAAAGCAGTGGTGAGAGTGGACACCCTTAACTTGCTCTAGATCTTAATGGAAATGCTTTTAGCTTTTCACCATTGAGAACGATATTGGCTGTGGGCTTGTTATATATGGCCTTTATGATGTTGAGATATGTTCCTTGTATCCTGAGAATTTCAAGGGCCTTTATCATAAATGGGTGTTGTACTTTGTCGAAAGCTTTCTCAGCATCTATTGATATTATCATATGGTTTTTACTTTTCTTTTTGTTGATATGTTGGATTACATTGATTGATTTTTGGATGTTGAGCCATTCTTATGTCCCTGGAATAAATCCTACTTGGTTGTGGTGAATTATCTTATGGATACATTGTTGGATTCTGATAGCTAAAATTTTATTGAGGATTTTTGCATGAGTGTTCATTAGAGAGATTGGCCTGTAGTTTTCCTTTTTTGTGTTGTCCTTGTTCAGTTTTGGTATTAGTGTAATGTTGGCTTCATAGAACATGTTTGGTATTGTCCCTTCCTTCTCAATTTTTTTAAAAGAGTTTGTGAAGGATAGGCACTAATTCATTTCTGAATGTTTGGTAAAATTCATTTGTAAATCCATCTGGTCCTGGGCTTTTGTTTTGGGGGAGGTTTTTGATTACCATTTCAATTTCACTTCTTGTTTTTTTTTTTTATACACTTTTTTTTTTTTTTTTAAGATTTGTTTATTTATTTATTTATACAAGCACTGGGTACAGTCAGAAGCAGGGAAGGGTGAAAAAATTCACCAGAGCCAGAGCGGGGAGCAGAGCAGGCAGGACCGAAGTACACTGCTGAGGGGAGCAGCGGGCGGCAGGAGAGGTCTGCGCGCCATGTGGGACCCTCCTCCGGTGGCCGGGGAGGAGCCGGGGATCGAACCGGCGCTGCAGAGGCTGCGGGCAGCTTCGCAACCCCCAGCGCTCAACCGCTGTGCCACCAGGGAGGCCCTCAATTTCCCTTCTTGTAATTGGTCTGTATAGGTGTTCTATTTCTTCTTTATCTAGCTTTGGGTGATTGTAGACTTGTAGGAATTTGTCCCTCTCTTCTAGATTGTTGAGCTTGTTTGCATATAACTGCTTGTAGCAGTTTCTGATTATTCTTTTGATTTCTGCTGTGTCTGTTGTGATTTCTCCTCTTTCATTTGTGATCCTATTTATTTGTGCTTTCTCCCATTTTTCCTTTGTGAGCCTGGCTAGGGGTTTGTCTATTTTATTTATTTTTTTGAAGAATCAACTTTTGTTTTCATTGATCTTTTGGATTGTTTTCTTAGTTTCATTTCTGCTTTGATTTTTATTATTTCTTTTCTTCCACTCGTTGTAGGTTTTTTTGTTGTTGTTGTTGTTATTTTTCTAGTTCTTTGAGCTGTGAGATTAGGTTGTTTCTTTGAGTTCTTTCTTATTTCTTGATGTGAGCCTCTATTGCTGTATATTTCCCTCTTATTACTGCTTTTGCTTCATCCCATACATTTAGGAAATTGGTGTCCTGCTTGTCATTTAACTCAAAGTATTTTTTAATTTCTTCTTTGATCTCCTCCTTAGTCCAGTGATCTTCCAGTAGTGTGGGTTTCAATCTCCATGAGGTAGGATAGTTTCTTGCCTTCTTTTATAGTTTATTTCTGGTTTGATGCCTTCATGGTCAGAAAAGATGGTTGGTATGATTTCAATCTTGGTGTATCTGTTGATGTTTGTCTTGAGTCCCAGTATGTGATCGATCCTGGAGAATGATCCATGTGCTCTTGAGAAAAATGTGTACTCAGATTTTTTTGGGTTTAGTGTTCTATAGATGTCTGTTAAGCCTATGAGCTCTAGCTCCTTATTTAGGGCTTTAGTGTCCTTGCTTATTTTTTGTCTCATTGATCTATCCATTGTTGATAGTGGCATGTTGAAGTCTCCTACTACATATGTGTTTTCTCTGATGTCTGTTTTCAGAGATAATAATAGTTGTCTGATATATTTTGGTGCTCCTTCATTTGGTGAGTATATGTTAATGAGAATTATTTCTTCTTGAAGTATTGTCTCCTTATCATAATGCAGTGACCATTTGGGTCTCTTTTTATCTTTTTGAGTTTGAAATCTGTTTTATATGATATAAGTATGGCTGTTCCTGCCTTCTTTTTTGATCCATTTGCTTGTAGGATTGTTTTCCATCCTTTTACTTTCAGTCTATTTTTATCTCTTGTAGTTAAGTGAGTTTCCTGGGTATAGCAAAAGGTTGGGTTTTGTTTCTTAATCCAGCCTGCAACTCTGTGTCTTTTTATTGAAGAGTTTAGTCCGTTTACATTTAGAGTTAATATTGATACGTTAGTGTCTGTATTTGCCATTTTGTTTGTCTTTTCTCTGGTTTTATTTATTTTTTTTACTTGTTTTTGGGGGGGTCTTGTTTCATTCTTATTCATTCCTCTGTTGTTTCTGGCTTTAGGACTCCTTGTAGTGTGTTTTGGAGTGGGGGTTTAGTCATAATGAAATTTCAGAGTTTCTGTTTGTCTGGGAAGGTCCTTATTCTTTCTTCATAGAAGTAGGAAATCTTTGCAGGATAAAGGATTCTTGGCTGGCATTTGTTGTCTTAGAGTCTGTTGACTCTGTCCCTCCACTCTCTCCTTGCCCGTAGTGTTTCTTCAGAGAAGTCTGATGTCAGCCTGATTGGTTTTCCTTTGTATATTATCTGTTTCTTCCCTCTTGTCAGCTTCATTATTTTTGCCTTGTCTTGGATTCTTGGGAGCTTTACTATTACGTGTCTTGCTCCATTTTTCCTTTCATCATGGAAGTTTGGTGTTCTTCTCTCTTCTTGTATGTCTATTTTCAGCTCCTTCTTCATGTTTGGGAAGTTCTCTTCAATTATTTCTTTGAACAATGTCTCTGTTCCTATATCTCTCCTCTCCTTCTGGGATTCCTTTAACTCTTATATTTCCTTTCCCCATGGAGTCAGATAGTTCCCGAAGTCTTTCTTCATTTTGTTTCTGTCGTACTTCTCTTTCCTTTTTGTTTTGGTTCTTTTTATTTCTGTGTCTTTGAGAGTACTTATTCATTCTTCCATTTCATCTGTTCTGCCTTTTCTGCTTTTCCCAGAGTTCTTTAGCTCCTCCGCTAATCCTTTGATCTCCTGCATTTCTTTTACTGCCCTCTTTAGGGACTCAGTTACATTCTTCTGATAGTTGATTATTTTTCCCATATCATTTTTGACTTCTTTCAGTTTTTTAATCATGGCAATTTTAAATTCTCTTTCTGGAAGGCTCAGAAGTTCTTCCAAGTCACTGTTGTTGCAATCTGGTGGGTGATTTTCTTTTTGTGGTGTGTCTGTTCCCTGAGGACTCGCTTGATTGCTTGTAGTGTTTCTTCTCCCTGCTGCTTGTTTTCTAATTTGTCCTATGCATTGGGACACTGTATCTCTGGTACTGGCTGGCATCTTTTTGGTGCGCTCTTTTGGGATGTCAGAAACTGGTAGTCCAATTGAGTCAAAAACTGTTATGCCAGAAGTCCAGTAAGGCAGTGGTACTCTGAATATGTTAGTGGTCGCTGTCACAGAAAATCTCCTCCTTCTGTATTTGTTTAATTCCAAGGTGGGTCTTGTGATCCCACAGACTGCCCTGTGATAGCAGGATCCCCCTCTGGGCTCCGACTGGTGGCCAGATGGGCCTGGCTTGTGAGAGCTTTTCCGCTTACATCTGGCTGTGTGGGCAGCCCTTTCCCAGCTCCAGGCAGTCTAGGTGGGTTCCTCCAGATTCAACAGGTCCCTGATCTAAAATGTCAAGTTGGAAGGGCACTTCCCTGCACTTGCAGTCTGCCTCAGTGGAGACTGGATTCCCCTCTCGTGAGTCATCATTTATGTAAACATTTTGTCTTTCATTCTTTTCTGTTACTAGCCATATTAAAAAAAAAAAAATCTATTCATCACCTGAGTTATAAATTATAACAAAAAGAGGAAACAAGCAATTTTTAGGATACATTTTGACAATCACACTGTAACTGGAAAACCCGGGTTTGACACAACAAATCAAAAACAAATAGATAATTATAAACCAGAGATATCCTGCAAGGGAGGAGAGGGAGAGGGACCACAGGGAGGAAGGGAGGAACACAGGGGACTGAGGTGATAGTGTACTGGTGCATTGGTGAAGGAAATAGGGGGGAGGAGGAAGCAAACATTGTTTAAAAATGAACAATGATGTAAAAAATATATTAAAAAAATAAAGGAAAAAAAAGAAAACCCAGGTTTGATAGCCTCTCTTAAAATATTAGATTTATGAAAAGTAAAAATTATTTGGAAACATCATATATTTGGTTACCTTGGCTGAAATATTTTAAGAGATGCATCTGGGACAGAGCTTGATCATGGTCTGGATGACCCTTACATAGATCAAATGGTTTATATGATCCTTGGTGTAGAGAAATGGACACAGCAAGCTATAAGGGGATTCAAATATCCCACATCTGAGCTTCTAGAACATTGTAAATTGGACTGGAAGGAATATTGGATCTATGACATATGTAAACTTACACATGGAATGTTGGGGCTCATGATACAGAAGATATAGAATGTAGACTTACAATTCAAATGGTAAAGAATCACAATCTGTTCAAATGATCCATGCAGGCTATTTTTAAATTCTTCACATTCCATGAAATGCAACAAAAATGAGGGAATTTGTCTTTAACACTAGGTAATCAGGAGGAGCAAGAACATTCATAGCTCACGGAAATGGAATAGAAATTAAAAATACTTTTTGGAAATAACAGGGGGAATGTGAGTATACTTTTAAAAATTGGACAAAATAATAGATTAAAAATATTTGTGGTAGCCAAAAGATATTGCTTCTGAGTACAGCAATTGAGCTTAATTATGAGGGAGATTTCATGAAGAGATTAGGGCTGCTTGTGTAGATTTCTGGGAACATTATAATATTAAGAAACATTACTTTTCTTCTAGTATTTTACTATTCTAATAGAGAATAAAGAAATAAAGTAAGAAGATAAAGACGGACATATTATGAATGGGCTCTGTTTCCTGAGAAGATAAAAAGTTTGGAAAGATATGGAAAAATTTAGTTGAAAATAAAAAGGAATAGAATAAAAAAAATCATGGTAGACATAATAGTTCATTTAACTATTACACAGAATATAAATTCTACTATCTTTTATCCTACTTATACTAGGACCTAGTATAAATACTGCTATCATGAGAATTAAACTTTCTGTTTGTATGTATTTTAAAAATCTTGAAATAAATATTTTGGAACTATGTTGTAACTAGATTTATTGAAAAGCAAAATAGTTACAATATATCCTGGCCTCATGTTTAACAGATACAGACTTGTAATACATAATATATGTAATGTAAAATATATGTTAAATATATTTAACCTAGTATTTAGAAAATCACAAACTAAAACTACAGTAATACAGATAAAAAAGAAAGTACTCACCGTGGAAGTTAGCTGAAATGAAGAATTAGCTTCTCATACAAATACGAGTGAATAATTATTTTGCTACTGACAGGGGAAGATACAGATAGAGACTGAATATTCCACAAAGAAATTTTCAGATTGACCAATTAGCAGTGCTCCCAGAATCAGTGATTATTCAAAAGGATTAGAATGATATGGAGATCTCACAAGGAACCAGTGAAAAAGCCTGATCCATTTACCATAAATACCAGACCAGCTCAAAGCTACAAAGAACTGAGGGTAAGTTTCAAAATCTCTGCTTTGGAATAACTTCCAAAAATAAGGATGCTGTCTTTATGACCTATGTATGCCATAGATCACAAATACAAAGGATTGAGTTGCTTTTACTTCAATAACACTATAATTGAGGCCTTTAAATCCTTCTGTTGTTTTTTATAAAACAGAATTGAGGATGGGTATAATGTGAAAAACTGAGAAAATTAGAGAGAAAAGTCATAGGTCAAGTAGTAGATATGGCTACTTTAAAGAAGCAGGCATTTCCCCAAATTCAATAATACATTTGATACAAATGTTCATTTAAATACAAACCACCATTGTCTGCTGCAGGGGGCCTTGCTGTCCCAACCAGATAAGACAGCTGGCAAGCAGCTAAGAATAGGGCCTCACATCGTGTGGGCGCAAGGCTTTTAAAGAGTCTCACACCGTGGGGCTGAAGATTAATTAATTAATAATTAATTAATTAATTTCAGGACCATAAAGGGAAAGATATAAGCATAGCCTCTCCCATTTGCCAATAACACATCAGGGCCTTTCCATGTTCCGGAAAGGAGATCTTTCCACATAACTTGAGGTTTAGGGTCCAGTTGGTCAGGATCCCAATGTTTATTAATTGGTGACATCCCTTGAGAATTACAATTTAAATAATTGATGACAAACATAGCATGAGTTAAAATATGATGAGCCGAACTATGTTTAAAATCAGATTGTTGTAGTTTACTTATCTGAGACTTTAAAGTCTGGTGAGCTCTTTCAACAATAGCTTGCCCTTGTGGATTATAAGGAATTCCTGTAGAATGTGCAATTTGAAACGAAGTACAAAATTTTTTAAAGGCAGAGGATGTATATGCAGGAGTATTGTCAGTTTTAATAGCACGAGGTTTGCCAGCGTAGGCAAAACAAAACATTAGGTGTTGAGAGACATCTTTAAAAGTCCCTTTTGCCACAAAACACCGGTTGGTGTGTGTGAGGTGGCCAAAATTATGAACTCCCAAGGCTTAGTATAATCTAGCCACAACAGTTGTTGATTGTTGAGTGCATCATTGACCTTTTGTGAGGCTAGTGTAGCCTCAGGTGTTAATTGCCTAGGGGAGTTAGGATTAGAATTACCTTTTAACACATCAAACAGTGGACATAAATCAGCAGTGGTTAGCTGCAGATGAGCTCTTATCCAATTTATGTCTCCTAGTAGTTTTTGAAAATCATTTAATGTCTGTAAAGAGTCTGTTCGTAGCTTCAGTTTTTGTGATGTCACAGTTAAAGAACGAACAATCCTTCCTAAATAATTAATTGGCGGAGAAGTTTGAATTTTTTCTGGTGCCACTGCAACAGGGTGGTCCCCAGGAAAGGGGGAGGTTCCCTGCCCCACCCAAGGGAGGGTGGAGCTGAGCAGGAAGGGGAGAAGCTGAAGAAGAGACTGAGGAAGGAAGCAGGATGGAGCCAGAAGGAGACCTGGAGGAGGCGCATGGAGCCTAGAGACACGTAAAGAAACTGTGCTTGTCTTTTGGTCGTGGACTGGGTGACACAGATGTGGGTGAGACCCATGGGGAGGTGACAATGGCAGTTTTTATCTTGATGTTGATTTTGCTCTTTTCCTTCCGGGCTTGTCTGGTTATTTCTGACCCTTTGCTGTGGGTCCCCACTGGAAGATGCTTTAGACTTGTGGCAGGCTTTGGGGCTTTGCTCTGGGCCGATCCCATATGGATGGACTTTTACCCACGAGGGGACGGGTAACTTTGGGTGCTTCATTTAGAAACTAGACTCTTTGCCTTACCTGTATTGTTTCCTAGTTTTATTAAAGTTCCTTCCCATTAAAGTCTCCTATGTTTTGTGTTGATGCGGCGGATGGCAGAACCCATTTAGAATAGGCAGGTTTGCGGGGTTTGGGCTACCCCTCTCCCTGTCCTATAACAGATTTGGCGTCCAATGTGATTTAGGACAGAGCCATCCGTGGTTAGTCAGCCCCATGGGGAAATTGGGCTTCCCTATGGCACTGGCTACCATAAGCGCAAATGCGATTTTGGTTTCTCCAGTGTGTTTGTTTCATATAACAGATTTGCTGTTGAAAAACTGGCTTGGGCTTTGTGAAGATTCTGTGTGTTTGTGTGTAATTTGTTTGTAGTGACTTACTAAGAGATTTTAATTTGTGGAAATTGTTCTGTGCCAGTTTTACTCAAAAGATTAGGCAGTACATTGGACCATGTGGTCAGATCAAAGATGGCGTCTGAGGCCACTTGGAGTGCTCTTGTAAAATTCAGAGGTTCTTGTTGCTAGGACTTTGGAACTTTTTTTTTCTTTCTTTTTATAATCTCTGCTGTCTCATTAGCATTTCTAAAGGCAATAATGGTTCTTCGTTAATATGTTGCTTTGTCTTTGACTACTTCCTGCCCTGTGTCTGACCGGTTTTGCAAGCCAACTGTGGAGCAGTGGTGTTTTAATTAGCAAATGTATGCCTGGGTGTTAAGGAAAGAGTAGCCTTAAGCAGTAACTGGTAATCGCTGGTATCCTTGATGGATTCTTGGAGATAACTTGAATTTTTGCAAAGTCTGGATCAGAAAAATTAACAAGATTTTGTCTGAGTCTGAAAGGATTTGCTGCTGTGAATTTTGTCTACACAATTTGTTTTGGGCATGTTTGCCATTTTGAATCCTGAATTTGTTCAATTGCTGGTGTAAGACAAGATTCTAAGTTTCTGCTTCCTACTGAGGAAGGTCTGTTATGGAAAGCACTCTTTAGGGTGCATCATGTAACTGTACCAGGTTTTCATACCTGTGTTTTTGTTGTCCCTCCCTAGTGTGGGGGAGGTGTAATCTGTGCTTAGATGTTTAATCTGCTCTTTCAGCTTCTGTCCCAGAGTGGCTTACAGAAGTAAGGAGATGATTCCTTTTAATTGAAAGTTAATTACTGATATTTTGATTTTGCTTTTTCGGGTTCTATTCCAGGAAACCCAAGGAGTGCCTGCTTGGTGGCTAACAAGAGATGACTCCTTTTGCTTAAAAGTTAACTGTTACTTTTATTCTTTCAGTTGCTGTACAGAATACCCCAGGATTGACTTCTAATAAAAAGTCTTCAACACTGAAAACCCTAAGGTGATAAACAAGGTCATGTAATTCTTGTGATTAATAAAACTTTTCCTTCCTATTT
This sequence comes from Talpa occidentalis, assembly GCF_014898055.3. NCBI lineage: Eukaryota > Metazoa > Chordata > Mammalia > Eulipotyphla > Talpidae > Talpa > Talpa occidentalis. The sequence continues at coordinate 116,065,238 of NW_023602073.1, read as the reverse complement.
CCAAAGTCTTAGGTTTGCAGGATGACAACTGGAATTTTTTCTGCCAGCAACACTCCACATTTTTTTTGGACTTTGATATTTTTTTTCTGAGCCTATGGAGTAAAACTGCAGTTACATAACATATTCTACGTGGCATAACTAAAAAAAAAACTGTCTTTGTCTATACGTTGTATGTCTGTATGTCCTTGTGTCTAACTGTCTTGACCTCCAGTGATCGACAAATTGGTATACATGGTGCCCATAGACGTTGAAAAAAAAGTCTCCAGTTATGATAAAAACAAAAAAGTTATGGTTTGATTGTCAACATTGTGCTACTGAACTAAGCCGGTGCCTTCATAGAGATTGAATATTGTTGTTTCTGCTAATTTTCTGATATTTATGGCAAAGCTTCCCAGAAATCTAAATTCAAGTACAAATTTGGTAGCCTGTCATTTGACTGATGCAAGGAAATTTTGTGGAACCTCAGTAGAGCTCCTGAGACACTCCACGAAGTTTCTCCCTTTCCTCCTGGGAAGGCATTAGATGAATTTGTTCTATTTGGCTTTTACCTAATGGAGTAAAACTGGAAGGGAAGCATTGTCACTTGGGAAAATGGTAAAACTTTGGTATGTACAAAATGTTAACAGTAGTTTTCTAAAATGTGTATGAAAAAACCTCTCAGTATCTGGTATGTATGTAAATTGTCAATGGTGATTGTCACCTTGTAATATTGTATAATTCAATTGTTTCACATCTACAGAAATTGTTTCTGGAAATATAGGGAGAAAAGGTCTCAACAGATTCCTATTGATGGAACTGTTGAGAGTAAAAAACTTTCCTACAAAGGACTAAATAGACCTGGAAATACACCTGACATTTACAAGTTTTCTTTGACATAATACTGGTAATTTTTTTATGCATTTTGTCCTGAATCCACAAAGTTTTGTTTTGTTTTGAGTAACCAGGATCTGCAGCAATTTTTTTCCAGCAAAGCTAACTTGTCACATTTTCTCTCCCCTTGATACCAACACAGCATACAAATAGTGGTAGTAATTTTTGCTACTTTTTTCAGAGTCTGTTTTTGCATAACTTCCATAGGGATTTTGTCTGTTTTAACAAAAAAATTGGACGTGAGTTTGATTGTGTGGCTTTGTGTGGAGTTCTTCCAGAAAGTTGAAAAAGAGCTGAACCAAGAAGAGGAGAACCTGTTTGCCTTGTTTGTAGGGTTCCAGAGACCTCCAAAGAAGGTGAGGAAGCTTGCCTCCATTGGCAGGACTGGACAACCCGGCCAACGAAAATGCCCTGGTACCCTCGAGAAGAGGAAAGCCCAGGTGGAGTCTGATGAGACCAATTTTATACCTGAAGCATACATCGACTGGATGCCACCGGTTCACTCTGATCCTGTATGGAGTATTTCAACAAAGCCAGCTAAAAATTGCTGTTAGTTATTTTCTGCCCTGTAATTTTATGCAAAAATAAGAAAAATGATTTAAAAGTAGATTTAGTTTGCAAACTTTTGCTATGCTGTTAAAAGTTTGGGATCAAGGTTGAGAAAATTTGTGTTTTACATCAGTTGAACCATTTTAAGATTTTTTTTTCCTGTGATTTTTACATATTTGCTGTCTTGTTTTAGCTAACGCTCCAATTTTTTTTCTTTTGGCTTGGATAATGGACTATTTTCAAGTAATGAAAAATTGTCATACTGGACATTCATGGACAATGCTGCTGACTAATTGTTGCTTCTCTTACACACATTGTAACCCTAAAAAAAGACTGTCTCCTAAGACTACACCCTAACATTTGTGCCACCATAGATAAGGTGGAATAAAAATTAAAAGGGGGGATTGCAACAGGGTGGTCCCCAGGAAAGGGGGAGGTTCCCTGCCCCACCCAAGGGAGGGTGGAGCTGAGCAGGAAGGGGAGAAGCTGAAGAAGAGACTGAGGAAGGAAGCAGGATGGAGCCAGAAGGAGACCTGGAGGAGGCGCATGGAGCCTAGAGACACGTAAAGAAACTGTGCTTGTCTTTTGGTCGTGGACTGGGTGACACAGATGTGGGTGAGACCCGTGGGGAGGTGACAATGGCAGTTTTTATCTTGATGTTGATTTTGCTCTTTTCCTTCCGGGCTTGTCTGGTTATTTCTGACCCTTTGCTGTGGGTCCCCACTGGAAGATGCTTTAGACTTGTGGCAGGCTTTGGGGCTTTGCTCTGGGCCAATCCCATATGGATGGACTTTTACCCACGAGGGGACGGGTGACTTTGGGTGCTTCATTTAGAAACTAGACTCTTTGCCTTACCTGTATTGTTTCCTAGTTTTATTAAAGTTCCTTCCCATTAAAGTCTCCTATGTTTTGTGTTGATGCGGCGGATGGCAGAACCCATTTAGAATAGGCAGGTTTGCGGGGCTTGGGCTGACCCTCTCCCTGTCCTATAACACCACCACAAGTCCATAACTTTGCAGCAAAGCTACCAGACGGGCCAAGGCCTGATTTAACAAGTCCACTTGAGCATTACTTATTAAAATATCATCCATATAATGAACACAGTAAATGGAAGGGTACTCATCCCTAAAGGATGACAAAACCATATCCACAAATTTTTGACATAAAGTAGGACTGTTTTTCATGCCCTAAGGAAGAATTTTCCATTCATACCGTTGAAATGGCCTTTTCAAATTCACTGATGGGACACTAAATGCAAATCTTTTGCAGTCTTGGGGATGTAAAGGGATGGTAAAAAAGCAATTTTGCAAATCAATAACAATAACATGTTCATCTTTAGGGATGGCCACAGGTGATGGCAAACCTGGTTGCAAGCATTCCATATCTTGCATAGTAACATTTATTGTTCTTAAATCCTGTAACTGTCTCCATTTTTTTTTTAACAATAAAAATTGGGGTATTTCATGGTTCTAAAATTGATTTGTATTAATTGATCCTGTATTGAGTCAGATGGAATTGATCCTGTATTAGGTTTGTTACAGCCTGTATTTTTTTTTTTTCTTCTGTAAGAGGCCACTGCTCAACCCATGCTGGTTTATTATCTTTCCAGGTGATTGGGTCCGCTGCAACTCGAGCATTGGCCCCTAGGTTAAATTTTGACCGTACCCCAAACCGGCCTTAGAACTGGCTCAATTGGAGCTGTTCTCCCATAAAGATTTTTTCCTAACCCTTGGTCAGGGTGAAAGCCCATTTGCAACATTTGTGATGTAACTATATCATTAGGGCTGAAAATTAATGTTTCTATTTGTGATAACACAGCTCTTCCCCATAATGTCATAGAAAGGGAAGGAATAACATACGGTTGAGAAGTCCCAGACACCTGTCCATTATTTTATTTTAAAATTTGAGAACTTTTTGCCACATTTTGTGCTGATCCCAGTCCGACCAAAGTAAAGGGCGTGGCTTTTGTGGGCCAGGCGTTAGGCTAATCATGCCCTGCTATACAAGTAACATCAGAACCGGTGCCTAACAATTCCTCAATTTTTTTTTTTTTTTATAGACATCACTAAAACGTTTAACAAATCATGATAGTGGTTTCTTTTCAGTAATCCAGAACACAAGGAGGTGCTTTGTGTGTTTGTCACCCCAAAATGCTACTTTAAACATTGCAGTTTTTAAAATTGACTTAAAAACAGTATAGCTTAGTTTCACTTGGTAAAGTTAATATGACAAAAAATTTACATATGTAAGTATAAATACACACACACACACTTTTCTAGTCAAGAAAACACTTTAAAGATACATTTAAACAGTAAATTATTAATATTTAACATAACTTTAATGCATATATGCTTTGAATTATATTATAAAATTTGAACTAGTTTTTGTATATTAAAAATTTTGGATTATGATCTCAAAATTTGTTTTTATGAGAACTTATATAGGCACCGTTTATGATTAATTCTCCAGAGGTAAAAAACAAAACAAAACAAAAACACAAAAGCAGACACAAACAGACACAGAGATTTCTTGATATACATTTAAAATTTTGGCCACGTGTATATATTTAAGACATAGTTATTTTACCAATATGTGTGAAGATACTGAGGTTTAGAATTTTGCTCAAAAATGTCTGTATTACCACTTTATATTTTACCAGGTTAATTAGTTTTAACAAGAAACTTAACTTTTCACAGGTCCAATAAGTAAATTTAAAAGCTTTTATTCAACCAATAAGTATTCTGTGTAGCTTGTTAGCAAGTCAAAAGTAACTCAACAGTTTTTGCCTAAGACAATTTAGACTTTAAAATCAGAGAAACACAGGGAAATAGAACCTTTTTTGTACAATGAACCAAAATAGTTTTTTTTAAGGTGGACAATAGAAAAGTTCAGTCCCCACAGCAGGAAGGCAGTAGAGACCTGCCAGTGATCCCAACACTGGAGAAAAAGTCCAGGCAGCTGCTTGTTGAGATCAAGGACAGCCTCCACCAGCCCACTGCAGTGGGTTTTTACTATTTTAATAAAAACCTTTTAGTCATATTATAGTCATATAATCGTACATAGTCATATTTAACCATTTTCTATTACTTTACCAATTGTGAATGAACTTTGAATGTTATTATTTAGAAATACCTTATTTATTTATTTATTTTAAAAGAAACAAATGGCAAAACTCCACCAGGGGGAACCTAGCCTCCTCCCCAAATAATTAACAGGAAAAGATTGGAGCATTTTTTCTTTCATTTAAGATCATGACACATTATCTCTTACTTGTTTTTGAGTTTTTATTTTTATCTCAACAATTTTAGCCAAGTCGGGGCTGGAAATTTGGGCTGGATTTTGGAATGGTCTCATAATTGGGAGCCGATGCCTCTGCAAAGAGGTCAGTACTAGCTCTAGAATCAACTTTTGGCTTTTGAAAAACAATTTCACTATCCCAAGAATCCTGATCACTTTCTCTAATACTGTTTTGTTAATACGGGGCTGTCAGCTGAGTCCTCTTTGATGTCCTTTAGGCATGCAGACAGCCATAATTTTCTTCTGTCTTTTGGAAATCAAGAACTACACATCTCAACAAAATTTAGGAAACTAGCCAATTGCGCATGAGAGATCTTAAGGCCTCTCTTAACAAGTATACTTATATCAATAAAGAGTCCTCTTTCCCTAGACTCAATATGGCCCAATAGCTTCTCAACGATAAGACACTCACTCGCCTTGTTGCGGTTCTGACTTACCGCTCCCCTCAAACCTGCTTTCTCTACAGGCGGGTATGCGCCCTACTCTATGGAGCAGATCCTAGCCGTCCCTGCACGGGAAAGAAATCTTACCTTTCAAGTCCCTGCTCCAGGTGCCACTTGCCCAGGACCAGCGAAAGGGCTGAAACAAGGGCTGAAGGGGAGGGGATGAGGTAGTGAGGAGACACTAACACTTGGATGAGGTGCAAGTATCTTCTGCCGAGAGACTCAGCAGGTCTTTATTTATGCATTTTTAGTAAGCAGAGAAAAAAAAATACATTGTCATGTGTAAAGCAGAAACAATTAGTGTATTTTATTCCCATGGACTACTGGCTCCTACGGGTCCCAGCTAGACGGTAGCCTTCAAGGTTAATAGATAAAAAACCAGACCTAACACTAAAACTTATTCTTTCAGCTAGACAATTATCTAAGACAGTGGATAGCCACCAGTGCATCCCTATCAGCTAAAGCCTAAGCATCAAAAGACTATTTTATTCACATGGCCTTCAGTCAGAGACCAGCTGCTACTCAGCTATCAGAACTTTTTCCACCTACAAACTTCTTAACACAGTTAACTTCATTTAAAAACTTTCCTAAGAAACTTTTAAATAAAAGGAACTTCTAAAAAAGCAAAAGAAGGACTTACTATAATAGTTGTGCTGGGTTGCTTGTCAGATATGTACAATAAATCATCTCCCATTGTCAAGTGGGCCAAATTGCTTAATAACTAATATCTAAACAGGTAATTTTCCATGCCAATTGCTTGCAGTCTACTGATACATATAATTTACTGCCCAATGTACTTTTCTGATAAATTTTTCTCTTTTTATGACCAAGAACAAAAAATGAAGGAATATTCGATCTTTAGCCCCACGGTGTGAGGCACAAGGAATCTTCAGCCCCACAGTGTGAGGCCCTTTACCTTCGGTCCCACAGTGTGAGGCCCTTTACCTTCCAGTGTCTTATCTGGCTGGGGCATCAAGGCCTCCTGCAGCAATTAAACATCCTTTTGTTTTTTGTTCTTGGTCATAAAAAGAAAAAACTTCTCAGAATATATATTGGGCAATAAATTATATGTATAAGAATATAGGGCCTCCCCAGTGGCGCAGCGGTTGAGCACTGGGTTGCAAAGCTTCCACAGCCTCTGCAGCGCCGGTTCGATCCCCGGCTGCTCCCCGCCCACCGGAGGAGGGTCCCATGTGGCATGCAGACCTCTCCTGCCGCCCGCTGCTCCCCTCAGCAGTGTACTTTGGTCCTTCTGCCTGCTCTGCTCCCTGCTCTGGCTCTGGTGAATTCTCTCACCCTCCCGCGCTTCTGACTGTACCCAGTGCTTGTATAAATAAATAAATAAATATTTAAAAAAAAAAGAAGAATATTGTAAGTACATGGCACAGAGAATTACTTGCTTAAAAATTAAATGCTGAACAATTTGGCTCACTTGACAATGGGAAATATTTACTGTACAAGAGCATGCCTGGTAAGCAACCCAGAGTTGGCTGCAATTTTCCTTATATAGAAGTTCCGTGAAGAAGTCTTTCAATGGTTCATAAAGTTAATTACATTAGGAATTTCTAGGTAGAAAAAAGTTTCTGATAACTGATAACCAGGAAGCAACTGGTCTCTAGCTGGAGGCCATATAGAGGAGTCTCCTGATATTGTAGCCATGGCAATAGTACCAAGGACTATTAGCTGTCTTAGGTAGTTGTTTAGGCTGAAATAAGTTTTTAATATCTAAGTTTTTTCATCTATTAACTTTAAAGGTCAAAACAGGTAAATGCCAAATGTCCATGAGAAAGGAATGTACTGATTGTTTCTGTTTTGCTTCTATGCATATGATGATGTAATCTCACCGCTTGCCTTAATGTATAAAGACCCGCTGAGACCCTCAGTAGGAGATACTTGCACCAGGTGGAGTGTCTGTGTCTGCCTCACTCCCCCTACCTCTCAGCCCTCAAGTTTCCCCAACACAGTCTCAGCTGGTCTTTGGCAATTGTCCGCCTTGGTTGAGCGAAAGTTATCGAGGTGTCCTTACACCGTATCACAAAGGGAGAGACAGGTCCTGGGGATGGCTCTTCACCATTGTTTTATGCCACCTTTTTTATGGATTCCACATTCTGTCCAGTTAGTCTTCTAAATAGAATGGCCATGAAAAATAATTATTCACAGTTTATACAAATTCCTTCTATATTCACTTAGATTATTGACCATAACTGCTACTTCTCATCTATTGTTAGTGCTTCCTGAATAATAGCAACTTCATGAAATAATCATGACTCTTTTGCATTTGTTGATTTTACACTGGACACATAGCCTAATTTGGAACATAACTCAAGCTCTTCCTAATACTGTTCCCTTCACCCTTATTCTGAGCACTGTACCCAGCAGTCAGCTGTAGTTCTTACTCAAACCTACTGTTGGTAGCTTTGGAGTTCACGTTTTCATCTTTCCTATTATCACATTTGAAAAAATATTTGATCCAAAAAAAGACTTCAGTCCCTTTCATTAGAGAGGTCTCAACTGGTAAGAAAATAAGGGTTTAATGTGACAGAAATTTGATCTTGTAATTATTCAAACTGCTTTTTTCCCACAGTGATTTCTAAATCTTTAAAAAAAAAAATGTCCTTTCATGGGGGGGGGGGGGGGGGGGGGGGCGGGCCTTGCTGCCCCAGCCAGGTAAGACACTGGCAAGCAGCTAAGAAAAGGGCCTCACACTGTGGGGCCAAAGACTTTTAAAGAGCCTCACACCATGGGGCTGAAGATTAAACATCCCTTTGTTTTTTGTTCTTGGTCATAATAAGAAATAACTTCTCAGTAAATACATTGGGCAATAAATTATATGTATAAGAATATTGTAAGTACATGGCACGGAGAATTAGTTACTTAAAAATTAAACACTGAACAATTTGGACCACTTGACAATGGGAAATAATTACTGTGCAAGAGCATGTCTGATAAGCAACCCAGAGCTGGTCATAATATTCCTCATATGAAAGTTCCGTAAAGAAGCCTCGTAATGAATCATGAATGATTACGCTAGTGGTTTCTAAGTAATTGAAAAAAGTTCTAATAACTGATTACTGGGAAGCAACTGGTCAGTAGCTGTAAGTCATATAGATAGAAGAGTCTCCTGATATTGCAGCCTTGGTGACAGGGTGGTACCAAGGACTGTTGGCTGATCTAGGTAGTTGTTTAGGCTGAAATAATGCGTCTAAGTTTTAATTATATATTAACTTTTAAGGTTGTTTCTTTTCTCAAAAACACATAGGTGACAAAATGCTATGGGAAAGGAGTGTACTGATTGTTTTATTTTGCTTCTATGCATACAATGCTGTAATCCCATCGCTTGCCTTAAACATATAAATAAAGACCCCCTGAGACCCTCAGCAGGAGATGCTTGCACCAAAATAAGAGTGTTTTGTATCTGCCTCACCTCCCCTTCCCTTTCCCTTCCCTTCCGCCCTTAAGAAAGTTTCGCCTAGGCTGTCTCATCCTTTCAAGGACACCTGACCCGTCATTTTGCCAAAACTGGTCTCCCGCACTTTCATGAAAACAAGGTGTTAATGGTTAGAAAAGAAAAATGGTGAGTCCCTTTCTAAAATGAATAACTTGAGGAAAGTAAATAAAAACTTATGCTTGTTGGGCCTCCCGGGTGGCGCAGTGGTTGAGCGCTGGGTTGCGAAGCTGCCCGTGGCCTCTGCGGCGCCGGTTCGATCCCCGGCTGCTCCCGGCCACCGGAGGAGGGTCCCACATGGCGTGCAGACCTCTCCTGCCGCCCGCCCGCTGCTCCCCTCAGCAGTGTACTTCAGTCCTTCTGCCTGCTCTGCTCCCTGCTCTGGCTCTGGTGAATTCTCTCACCCTCCCGCGCTTCTGACTGTACCCAGTGCATGTATAAACAAAACAAACAAACAAACAAATAAATAAATAAAACATGCCTCTATAAAAAAAAAAACAACTTATGCTTGTTAAACTTTTTAATTTTTGCCAATATTATAAGGATGAAAAGATGGGGCAGAAAGAACAGCTTATAGTTTTTAGACACAACTTCTGACCTATTATTTTGTATTGAGGTTATGTTGGTTTACAACTTTATATATAATCAAGGGATAGAGATTCACATTTCTTCAAATATATAAATCTTCAAGACTAGGAGAGGTTGAATTGCCTAAAATACAGAATCAAATATAGAGAAGCAGGAATAAACTATCTGATGAAGAATTCAAAGTAATGGTTACAAAGATGCTCATCATTCTCAGAAGAATGGATGAACTAGAAAATTTAAGAACAAATCAAATAGAAATCACAGAGTTGAAGGACAATGGAATAATATATACAGTAGAATACATCAACATCAGACTGCATGAAGTAAAGGAATAAACAAGTCAGTTGGAAGACAAGTAATAGAACTGATCCAGATAATAGCAAAATGTAAAAAGAATTGAAAAAATTGAGTATACCATACCCTAAGTGGAATAATATTCACTTACAGGATAGCAAAATGAGAAAAGTGAAAGGGCCAGAAAAGTTACTTGAAGAAATAATCACCAATAACTTCCCTAATATGAGGGTAGAAGAAAACATCCAGGTACAGAGAACTTAAAGAGCTCCAAATAAATAGAGCCCAAAGAGGTCACACCAAGACAAATAATTAAAATGATAAGATTTAAAAGAGAATCTTAGCAGCAGGGAAACTCCATAATCCTGTCAGCTGATTTTTGGGTAGAAACCCTGCAGGCTAGAAGAGAGAGGCATGACATACTTTAAGTGTTGAATGAAAAAAACATTGCCGGGGATCAGCCTCCGGCAAAATGTCATGTCAGGGGTTCCTGAAAGGATGAGACAGCATCGGTGAAAACGAAAGGACTGAGGGGAAGGGAATGAGGTAGAATGAGGAGACACTGACACTTGGTGAGGTGCTAGTATCTTCTGCCGAGAGACTCAGCAGGCCTTTATTTATTCCTTATTAGTAATAAAAAAATACATTATCATGTGTAAAGCAGAAACAATTAGTGTATTATGTTCCCATAGACTACTGGCTCCTACAGGTCCCAGCTAGACTGTAACCTTCAAGGTTAATAGATAAAAAACCAGACCTAATGTTAGGGGGAAAAGGATGTCCCAAAGCTAATTCCATACAGGCTTTGTGGACTCCACCCCCACCCCAGGTCAAAGCCAAAGACACTGGGAACTCCAAATCCCATCACCACCAAAGGGAAGGTGGCTGGGACCTGAGGGTGGGGTTAAGCAGCCAGGTGGATATAAAAGGCAGACACGTGGGCTTTGGGGATCCCCCATTTTGGCTCTCCGCCAGCTCGCAGCATCTGGCCAGCTCTGAGAGTGACTTTGGGTTTCCAGGTCGTCGGATCGGGTAGGATGCATTAAAGACTTTATTTCCCTATTTTCTCCCTGAGTTGTACATTTTCCTTATTTCCTTTTCTCTTGTAAATAAACCTTTTATTAACCTTTTGTGTGTGTCTGTAGTAGAGTATTCATAAGTCCCTTTAAAGCGCGCGGGTGAGGACCCACAGCTTGGAACCCATTTAATATCGGGGCTGCTCTATAACACTAACACTAAAACTTATTATTTCAGCTAGACAATTACCTAAGACAGTGGATAGCCACCAGTTTCTATTTAGAAACTCCTAACTAACTCAAATAGCTTCATTTAAAAACTTTCCCAAGAAACTTCAAGGGAAGGCAATAGAAGGACCTACTATAATTATTGTATTGTAATGCTTGTCAGGCATGTTCAATAAATTGTCTCCCATTGTCAAGTGGGCCAAATTGTTTAATAATTAATTTCTAACAGATAATTTTCTGTGCCATTTATTTGTAGTATACTAATGCATATAATATAGTGCCTAATGTACTTTTTGGGGAATTTTTTTCTCTTTTTATGACCAAGAACAAAAAGTGAAGAAATGTTAAATCTTCAGCCCTACGGTGTGAGGCACAAGGAATCTTTGGTCCCACAGTGTGAGGCCCTTTGAGTTTCACTGCTTGCCCAGTGTCTTATCTGGCTGGGGCAACAAGGCCTCCTGCAGCAAAACATACAACAAAAACATCTATACCTATCAGTTACTATTCAGCATTGAAGGAGAGATCAAGAGTTTTCCAAACAAACTAAAGGTGAAGGAATTTATTGCCACTAAACTGGCCTTACAGGAAATGTTAAAGGCACTTCTCTAAACTGAAAAGAAAAGGCACTAAACAAAAACATAAAAAAACTCACTAGAAAAGGTAAATTTACAGTAAAAGTAGTGAACCAGTCACCTAAAAAGAAAGTGAAGATTACAATATGAGAATGGTAAAATTAAAACTGTAACAATACACAACAGAATTTATATAACATAAAAATGACATCAAGTAATAAGACATCAAAAATATAGAACAAATGACATCAAAGATACAAAACAAATGGGACTCCATCAAACTGAAAAGCCTCTGCATTTCTTTTTCGTTTAAGAATGAAAAGGCAACCTACTGCATAGAAGACATTTGCGTTGTTGTAAAGCAGTATCACCTCAATATAACAAAAATTAACAGACTAAGAGACTTGTCAAAAACATCAATTATACCATAATATATAAAAGAAGGAAAGCAAAGAAAAAAGCAGAAAAAAAGAAATTATGACCCAAACTTCCCAAATTTGATGAAAAGCATTAATCCATGCATCCAAGAATTTCAATAAATAGCAAGTAGCAGAAACATGAACAGATCTATACCTGGCATATAAAAGTTAAACTGTTGAAAAAAATGTTTTATTTGTGAAGAATGCCTTGTGAATTTTGATAAGGATTGTGTTGAATTGACCAATATCTTTAAGTCAATGACTAAGTTTTTTAAATATTGACATTTTAATATTAATTTTTCCAACCCAGGAATACTGTCTATCTTTCCAGTTGTTTATGTTTTTGATTTCCTTCAGTAAAGTCTTGTAGGTTCTTTTTGTATGGCTCTTTCATTTCCTGGGTTAATTTACTGCTAAGTATTTTATTGCTTTTTAGGTTATTGTGAATAGGATAGTTTTTTTTTTTTTTCAAATATTTCCTCATTAGCATAAAGGGATTAAACAGATTGCTGATATTCAGTTTGTATCCTGCCACCTTCCTGAAATTGATTACTTTCAGCAGTTTTTCATAATGAATTCTCTGGAATTGTCTATATAAAATTACATCATCTACAAATAGTGACAACTTTACTTTTTTCTAAACTAGATCACTTATTTCTCTTAGAGTTTGGTTGCTGTAGAATTATCATTTTTCTTTTGTGATATCATATTACCATGATTTTTCATAGTGTTTGATGAAGTGTGCCTCTATCTCATTTGAAATAATAGACGCCTTTCTTATTTAAAGAAGGTTTTGTTTACTTTGCTTCTAGTAGTTTATGGGTCGTCAATTAGAAACCTTGCCTTTGTTTTCCATAAGGTGGTGCTATCACTAGTTTGGGGCTTGAGCAGCATGAACTGTTGAAGTTGGGTGCATGCCTTAAAAAGCTGACATCACAAAAAAAGCTGGAGGCAGTGGAGGACGGTATGGGTTCAGTAATTGCGGATTTGGGTGTGCCCATAGTGTGTCAGGGGATCCTCAAGTGGGAGTTATCCCAAAGTCCATGAGTGACTGCTGAAATCCTGGAACAGATAACAAGAAACAAGTTCCTTTGACTCTGCTTTTTTCCAATCCCCAGTCAGAGTTTCCTACTCAGAAATCCAGGTTATGCTATAGAGCAACAGGTCCTTCAACTATAGCCTAAGCATTTTCATTTTCCACTAGCTGTGCAAAAGAGTGTTGCCGATGCTGCTGCCACTCCCTTATTAAACGGTCACCTCCTCTGCAATCCGACACACCTACTTCCAGATGCACAGATGGATGGACCTCTCAAAGTGTTCTGCACAGGCACTTTTGTTCAGTTTTGGAGAATTATTTGTAAACACAGAGGGAGAGAAAAAGGAATGACTATTGTCATCATGATGCTGACTCACTCCCTATTTTTCTTATTTCAATGGAGGTGATTGAGAGACTAAAAGGAATCTCTTCTGAGATTTTATCTAATCAGGACTGAGATGAGATTTAAATGAAGTACAACAGGTATGTGGACAACAATAGGAAGGCAGGAAGAATTAGGCAGGGAACCTAATGGAGGCCAGATTCCAAGGAACAATTGCAGGTGCCTGTTTTTCTTTATGGAATATAAAAAGAAAAGAGACTCCTACTTGGAAGGTCAGGTTTTGTCTGAGATCACTCTTGTCTAGATGAGTTGAAAGCTCAATGTGGCTACTCATAGCTCCACAAAATTCTAGAATCAAAATACTATTACCTGAGTTCTGATTCCAGTATAGCAGTGTAATCCTCCTTCAATTAGTCTTCAAACATCTTAGGAAAAAAAGACTATTATGAATAAATCATTTCTTACAAAATGGTAATAATGTATTTGTATTATATGGCAGTTCCAAATGAAATTCACATAAATCTCATTTCTCACTTTCACCACTTCAGATAAACTTATCTAATGAGCTTATTTTTGCACATTTGCCATCATAAGAAATATGGAACAATAAAAAGAAAAGCTTGGTTTATTTGCTCCAGCACAAGCACTACTATCTTTTTGAAACAGCTAGTACTAAATATTCTTGGTGTGTAACAGCAGTACCTACATGACTTCCATACTTACAAGTATCTTTAGTGGAGTATCCTCTATGCATATTTATTAGCTAAGGAATTTGCTCCCTAGAAGTCACCTGATTGCACTGATTCAAATTCAAGGCAAGGCTTTAATTATATTTATCTCATTTAATTCTCCCACAACCAAGTAAAGGGGTTATACTTTGTGACTCAGCAGCATATGCTGAGTATATTTCTTGTTACCAATCTCATCTTATTCTCAACCCTCCTTCCCTCTACAAAGAAAATTAAATCTATGGATTAAAAATCATATATCTTCTCCAGTGATAAGCAGTGACTTGAGGGAGGTGAACTTAATAAAGACAATTTAAATTCCCTGTGAGAGCTGTTTCTCCCCTCTCCACAGTTCTTCCTTATCCCTCCTTCCCAGAAGGGCACATGCGTTGGAAGAAGCCCAGTGTTCAGATATTGGTGGAGGAAGACCCTGTTAGTCTGAACGCAACAAAATATAATCCTTTCTCAATTTACATAGCAATTGCATTTGTACACAATTCAGTAGTTTGTACAAAGCAAATATTGAGTTTATATGCAAAATGGGAATGAAGCTGAACACTCAGGTAGTTTTTTTCAGTCACAAAAGTACAGAGGAATATTAGAAAAATTGTGCAGGATTCATAAGTTTTTTTGTGTTACAATGCTCCCTACACCAGGAAATGTCTTCTATCCCTAGCTTTTACCTTTTCTGATATACTGTGACAACCAAAAATACTCCCCCACATATCCAACCCCACCCAGAACCACTTCCCTATCTCCACTTGGGGTGTGTGGGTAACACAAGGGCACAAACTCAATACCCATCTGTAGAGGCAGGACTGGACACTGAGCAGGTTTTCTGATCCAGCAGACCAGGTAAAGGAGGAGTCAGAGTCCTCAGTGGTTTTGCCGGTTTTTGTTGGGATTACCAGGTACAGGGCAGGCAGGGGTGCTGGGAGGCCTCCCAGCCCTCAGCAGGTCTTCACTCTGGGCTCTCCCGCCTCCTCTCAGCTTCTGCTGCTCTTGCTACTCTCTTGGCTTCTCTTTTGGCTTCTCCTGGCGTCCCCGTGACGCTGCCCTTAAAAGCCCAGTCTTAGCCCAGGTGAATCCCATCTACCTCTGCCCACACCCTATTCCAGGTGCCCGCCATCAGGCATGCATTCAGGACCGCAAGGATCCATCCTCTATCCTGATGGCGGGAGGGCAGGAAAGCCTGACATTTTTCCTTACCCTACACCATCTGTAGGGGCAGGACAGGCCACTGAGCAGGTTTTCTATGATCCCATGCAGACAGGGTAAAGGAGGAGAGAGTCCTGGAGACCTCAGCGGGTTTGCAGGCTTTTATTGGGATTTACCTGGTACACAGCAGGCAGGGATGCTGGGGGGCCGGGAGGCTGGCAGGCCTCCCAGCCCCCAGCAAATTCTCACTCTATCTGGACTCTCCGGGCTTCTCTCACGTTCTCTCTGCTCTTCTTATGGCTCTGCTTCTATCTCAGCTTCTCTGCTCCTCTCTTGGCTTCTGCTGGCGTCCCCGTGACGCTGCCCTTAAAAAGCAGTCTTAGCCCAGGTGAATCCCATCTACCTATGCCCACACCCTACTCCAGGTGCCCGCCATCAGGCATGCATTCAGGACCGCAAGGATCTGTCATCTATCCTGATGGCAGGAGGGCAGAAAAGCCTGACATTTTTCCTTGCCCTACACCATCTGTAGGGGCCAGCAGGAAGGCACAGTGCAGATTCTCTATGACCCAAACAGACAGGTAAAGGAGAATTCTGGAGCCCTCAGTGGATTTTTTTCAGGGCTTTATTGAGCGTTTACCAGGCACATGGCAGGCAGGGGTGCTGGGGGGCCAGGATACTGGCAGGCCTCCCAGCCCCCAACTCATCTTCACTCATTCTGGGCTCTCTGGCGTTCTTTCGTGGCCTCTGCTTCTCTGATGGTTCTGCTGTCTCTCTGTTGCTTTCTCGTTCTCTGCTCTACTTCTGCGTGATGCTGCCCTTCTAAGCTCAGTCTCAGCCCAGGTGTGCCCACCTATGCATACCCACACCCTACCCCAGGTGTCTGCTATGAGGCCTGCATTTAGGACCACAGGGATCCATCATTAATCCTAATGGCAGGAGGGCAGAAAAGCCTGATACTTTTTTCACTTACTCTACACCATCACACTGAACTTTTGCTCTGAGCAGGTTCTGTCCTATCGTTATTCTGCCATCAGGTCACCATGATGCTAGAATTTAAATCACTTTGTAAGATGTTTTAGTTTGTGTTCTCCCAAGAAACAGACATAGGTGCATGTAGATCAAAGAAGTGCTCTCAGGACCACCTGTGAGGGAGTGAAGAAAGCATGATAGACCAGGGAGAACCTGACCTGTAATACTGTGGCCACAAAGGCCAAAACTGTATGTATTGCATATGGAAGAAAGGAGCTGGGACTCCCAGAATTGTTCGACTTAAAGTGGTTTTGCTGCCACAGATGCAAATGTAGCATAACACTTAGGCAACTGTAGCTGGGGGGAGGAGGGAAGCCAAGCTGGTGTTGTCCAAATTGCTAAATAATCTGTTCTCTCTCTGAATAAGTTTTTGATGAAATATTGGTAAACAGAAGATGGAATGTTGTCTTAATCTCTTTAGGCTGCTATAACAAAAGAGAAAAATATAAGACTGAAAAGTCTATAAACAAGAAATTTATTTCCCAGAGTTTTGGAGGCCAAGAAGTCCAAGTTTATGATATCAGCACATTAGTGTCTGGTGAGGCTTCCCTGCTTTTTCACTGTAACTTCATATGCCAGAAAGGACAGGGAATTTTCAAAAATCTCTTAGGAGAGCACTAGTCCCATTCATCACCTCCCACAGGTCCCACCAGCTAATATCATCACCTTGGGAGTTAGGATTTCAACATATATATTTGAGGGGGTCAACATAAACTTCAGTCCATAGCAGTGTATTTCTTCGTAACTTAATGGTAGGGCAGATGAAATAGGTGGAATGGCAAAGTTGAGAGAGCTCAAAGTCTTGCAAAGAACTTCACTGGTAACACACTACCAATACTGAACATGCTTATTAGTTTTCCCTTTTAAAATAAGTCTTTCATAATAAGAAAGTATTACAATCCCTACTTTACAGATGAGAAAACTGAGGATCAGAGGGTAAGTCAATTTCTTTCAAGTTCCCAGAGTTAGTAGAGGAGTTCATTATTCCAATTCTCATCCTTACCATATATATTCATTCCAAGGTGCGCACTAAATTTCAGTGGTGAACAAAAACATTATACTTTAGTATTAAACTTTTTCCCCCTGTTCTCAAGTTCCCTGGGGCTGGCTCAAGTGTGCCAGTAAATTATCAATTGAATACCTCTGTCAGAGACAAATCCTAACCTCCCTATATAAAACATACACATGCACAGATACAGTTCCCATCTCAAATACAATCCCATAAAATTAGTTGATAATAAAGGACTTTTAGAACTTGGAGAATTTGCCAACACTCTCCTTTAGCATTATTTTGCATAAACATCAATACTTATCTTTTAAAACAAATACCCTTAGTATCATATGCTAATCTCTTAAGGGCCTTTAGATAAAAATGGATAGATACATTTAACACCTGAAAAACAAAATTAAATCAGAAGGTACATTTAAATTAATATCATGAAGTTTTATTAAACTATCACAAAAGTATATGTGAAAAATGTTCTAGATTCCTATTTTCAAAAGTCTAAGATCCAAAAAAAACCAATCTATTACAGTTACCATTTTGGATTCATTTTAACAACCATCTCATATTTAGATATATTTGGAACTGTAATGATCAAAACGAACAACCTATTTCTTAATATCTTAGGCATGTGGTCGTAGCCCATATTCCAGTAATTTCCAGACCCTGAATTTTTTTTTAGCTTAACTATTTGTTTGCAGCTGCCAGTAATAATGATTTCATCTGTCCACTGAGCCTCTTCATTTATGCAAAAAAAGTCTCTTTACCTGAAAATTCAAAGATTCCACCTCCAGGCTTTTCTAATATTCTTGGGGATTTGTGCGCTCCACTTCAAAAAACCATAGTTTCTGATTAATTCCCAGAATATAATGTCAACTTGCTGCACCTCCCCCTGCAGTGACCCTTAGAGCTAATGGCTTTCGCCACCCTCCCTAGGTCCGGCTGGGCAAGGAACCAGCGTGCAGGGGGA
Source organism: Talpa occidentalis (assembly GCF_014898055.3). Taxonomy (NCBI): domain Eukaryota; kingdom Metazoa; phylum Chordata; class Mammalia; order Eulipotyphla; family Talpidae; genus Talpa; species Talpa occidentalis. The sequence goes on along the minus strand of NW_023602073.1, from coordinate 116,047,247 downwards.
GAACAGCAAAACACCCTGAAGCAGGGGAAGTACAGCAAAGTTCCCTGAAAAGACAAGCTTATCAAAAGATAACGACCACCAGGAACCACTACAAGAATGCTAAAAAAACCTTATCCCTTCTTTCTAGAACTACTTTCTAGAACTACAAACTTCAATCCCTTATTGTCTTTCTAAACTTCCTTCTTTCTTCTATAAAGGTCATTGCTTGTTAATTAAAAAATCATATGAAATCCTTAAAACAAGGCTGACTCAAATGAAACATTACTAAACCCTGTAATAATTAAAATATAGTTTAGGTAAAAAAGTAGTTAGTAAAAAATGCGATTATATAGTTTAAAAACAAAACTAATGGTCTATCTACTTAAGAATGAGGCTGGGTCCAGATGTAAATCACTGCCCTGTCAGTGATGGCTGAGCCCATGAGCAAGCTGATTTCGTTGATATTCATTGTTCCTGTGCTTTTGGAAAATATATATATACTGGTCACAAACTCAAAGAAAATTACACTCAGATTTACACTCTCTCTTGAAGTGTGTCTGTTTGTCATTTCTTTAACTGAATCCCTGACCACCCTGCGCAATCTCTCAACCCTGAGACGGCCTCGAGACGGCCTCATCGTTAACTGCTGTGCTGGTCCGCGGCATCAACTTACAAAGTTTGTATCTACTTTGGATAAAAATATCTGGAACCATTATTAGAACAAATCAGCTTGTCTTCCTATTGCAACAGGGTGGTCCCCAGGAAAGGGGGAGGTTCCCTGCCCCACCCAAGGGAGGGTGGAGCTGAGCAGGAAGAGGAGAAGCTGCAGAAGAGACTGAGGAAGGAAGCAGGATGGAGCCAGGAGACCTGGAGGAGGCGCGTGGAGCCTAGAGACACGTGAAGAAACTGCGCTTGTCTTTTGGTCGTGGACTGGGTGACACGGATGTGGGTGAGACCCGTGGGGAGGTGACAATGGCAGCTTTTATCTTGATGTTGATTTTGCTCTTTTCCTTCTGGGCTTGTCCGGTTGTTTGTGACCCTTTTCTGTGGGTCCCCACTGGAAGATGCTTTAGACTTGTGGCAGGCTTTGGGGCCTTGTTCTGGGCCGATCCCATATGGATGGACTTTTACCCACGAGGGGACGGGTAACTTTGGGTGCTTCATTTAGAAACTAGACTCTTTGCCTTACCTGTATTGTTTCCTAGTTTTATTAAAGTTCCTTCCCATTAGTCTCATGTGTTTTGTGTTGATGCGGCGGATGGCAGAACCCATGTAGAATAGGCAGGTTTGTGGGGTTTGGGCTGCCCCTCTCCCTGTCCTATAACAGATTTGGCATCCAACGTGATTTAGGACAGAGCCATCCGTGGTTAGTCAGCCCCATGGGGAAATTGGGCTTCCCTATGGCACTGGCTACCATAAGCGCAAATGTGATTTTTGGTTTCTCCAGTGTGTTTGTTTCATATGTCGATTTGCTGTTGAAAAACTGGCTTGGGCTTTGTGAACATTCTGTGTGTTTGTGTGTAATTTGTCTGTGATTTTGATATATTTGCTGTCTTGTTTTAGCTAACGCTCCAATTTTTTTTTTCTTTTGGCTTGTATAATGGACTATTTTTCAGAATGCAAAACTGTCATACTGGACATTCATAGACAATGCTGCTGACTAATTGTTGCTTCTCTTACACACATTGTAACCCTAAAAAAGACTGCCTCCTAAGACTACACCCTGAGATTGTGCCACCACAGATATGGTGGAATAAAAATTAAAAGGGGGGATTGCAACAGGGTGGTCCCCAGGAAAGGGGGAGGTTCCCTGTCCCACCCAAGGGAGGGTGGAGCTGAGCAGGAAGAGGAGAAGCTGCAGAAGAGACTGAGGAAGGAAGCAGGATGGAGCCAGAAGGAGACCTGGAGGAGGCGCATGGAGCCTAGAGACACGTGAAGAAACTGCGCTTGTCTTTTGGTTGTGGACTGGGTGACACAGATGTGGGTGAGACCCATGGGGAGGGGACAATGGCAGCTTTTATCTTGATGTTGATTTTGCTCTTTTCCTTCCGGGCTTGTCCGGTTGTTTGTGACCCTTTGCTGTGGGTCCCCACTGGAAGATGCTTTAGACTTGTAGCAGGCTTTGGGGCCTTGTTCTGGGCCGATCCCATATGGATGGACTTTTACCCACGAGGGGACGGGTAATTTTGGGTGCTTCATTTAGAAACTAGACTCTTTGCCTTACCTGTATTGTTTCCTAGTTTTATTAAAGATCCTTCCCATTAGTCTCATGTGTTTTGTGTTGATGCGGCGGATGGCAGAACCCATGTAGAATAGGCAGGTTTGCGGGGTTTGGGCTGCCCCTCTCCCTGTCCTATAACACTATCATTAGGTTCTGCCTACATTTTGAAATGACAGGGCAAAAATTCACTTCAATATCTGTAAGAAATATAAGATTTTAAAACATGTGTGAACAGAAGGTGGAATCATGAACACTTCAAGTCTTCACTGACCTCAGCACTACGTTGCCCACCATTACTTTTCTAGACCTTACTTGAATAGCCTTTTCAGATTCTTTTGCATCTCCTAGCCACTTTCAAAAGGGATCTCCTCATAGAAAAAGTAAAGTCTCATTTAACGTAAACTTTTGTACTTCTCTCTGTACAGAAATACTGAGTATTATTGCTATTCCCTTCTACTGGTCTAGAGTCAAAGATAGTGAAAAACATTAAATTCCTCAGTTATTAGGTTTTTACCTTAAGGTCTGACTCCAAAAATAAACATGGATTTGATATTGCTTTGTTTGTATGTGGCATATGTGCTCTTGAATAGTTATTTTCAATAGCACAAGTGATTTCTGTTGGGGTGAGCTTCTTCCCACCAATAAGAGGAATTTGACATTTCATATTTGAAATTTTAAGCTCAGTTTATTAAGTTCAATGATGAAAGTTATCAGAAGAATATTCTCCTGAAAATTATTTTTTCTTAGAAAAAAAGAAAGGAAAATTAACACCCTCTCAGCAAAGCCACAGATGCTGTGGCAGTCAAGCCTCTCTGCAGATGGGTTTAGTCCATTAGTCAGTCAAATCACTCTCTGGGTCAGCAGGATTATAGTCTGGATCATCCTCATCATCTTCCAGCTCCAAGTCATCCATTTCCTGGAACAGAGACTCATCTACCTCCACATTGTTTCCAGCTGCAAAGAGAAAAGATTTCACCTTCAGTTTATTCTCAGGATGAAAGATACAACTCATTGGCAGAATCAAACAGAAACTTGATGCAATCCTAAACTACTACTGCAAATCACACCAACAATGATCTGCATTGGTGGGCAGAGATGCACACTTTTTAAGAGCAACTTCATGCTTCAGTTCATAGCCTAAAAAGAGAAGTTATTACCAAAAAATCCTGCCTAGAATGAATTATTTATATGGCAGAAACTGAAGACAATGATGATATGTCCTCATTATCCAAAGTTGATTATTACTGACCATGAGACTGCTATCAGTTTGTCTCTTCCCACAGTGGCAGCAGATACATTATTAAATAAAGCTCAACTATTCTTCTCAATTAAATGATAGATTTGATTTGATCTTTGCCCTCATCATTCAGTTCTCCTGTAATCAGTGGTATGCCTTTCTTTTTTTGTGAGATTCCAAGTGTTTATAGGAAGGCCAGTAAGGGAGCAATACCCAGACTTTGCATTAAACCTCTTGCTCCTCAGTTTGTCTAAAGTACAAAAAGGTAGGCTATTTCAGCACTCTCAGATCATCACAATCTCTAGCCCATTGCAATTTAACTCAATGAGTCTTGCTTCACGCATATGAGTTCAGTAATAAAAATAACTGGTAAGTACAAGCCAAACAATAACAGACTTTTGACTCGGAGAGGTAAAAAAGGCTTCAGAGCTGATGACATTTGAAATAGTTTCATGATAAATTTGAATTCACCAGTAAGAAAAGGGACCAGGATGAAGTCATTCCTAAGTAGAAGTATATATAAATGCAAAACGACCTCAAAGGCTTCCAACTGGAACAAAAGATTCTTGAGGAAAAATTATCTGGGAATAACACAGATGAATAACACAGTTGACATTATATTCTGGGAATTAATCAGAAACTATGGTTTTTTGAAGTGGAGCGCACAAATCCCCAAGAATATTAGAAAAGCCTGGAGGTGGAATCTTTAAACTTTCAGGTAAAGAGAGTTTCTTTGCATAAATGAAGATGCTCAGTGGACAGACGAAATCAGATTAAAGGATTGTATAAATCAACCTTTTCCTCTAAAGAGTAGAGAACCATCAATGGGTTTTAGGGAGTGAAATGCTATGACTACATATGGGTTTTAGAAATATCACCTCAGAGGTAGTAACTACAGAGTACATCTGAATGAGGAAGAGACTAAAGCAGGGAAATAATTTAAGAGGCTCAATGTGAAAAATAATAATACTTTCAAATCAGGAGGGAGGAGCTGAAAAGACATTTCAGAGGGAAAAAAAATAGACAGATCCTGGTATCAACTATCAGGAGATACTTGATCTACTGGATAGGAAAGGAGTCTAACGTGAATGAAGATAGTAAAACTTCTAAAACTTCTAAATTGTTGTGAAGCTTAGTTTTTTCAATCTAAAATTTCTTAACACAATAATTGGTAAGGTGAGCTCCTAATGTGAGAAGGGAAAAGATGAGGATGTCCTTGCTGTTTTATTTTGCTTTGTGTTTTTTGAGGTTCTAAAGATCTTGGGACAAAAATGTAGTAAGATTCTTGTATGAAAAATTATTAAAATCAGTATTTAAAACTTGTCCTGCAAACAGTCCAGGAACAAGGTTGAAAGGCGAGATGATACATGATCCCCAACTAGCAAGAAGGGCATGACATGCAAAACTGCAGTTTGCATGAGTGGAATGGCTAAGGATGGAGCCCATTTAAGAAATAATTTAAGTCATAAGCTTCCTGAGGGCAGGGAATTATCTATACTATTCTCTGCTGTATCCTCAGCAGCCAGGACAGTCTTTGGCTTATAGCAGGAATCAATAACTATTTATGAATGGATGGATATAAGACTGAATGAGTGGTAAAGATTAGGATATAAAGGAAAAGGCAAGCATAAGGGACTAGATGCGTCAGAGACTGCAAGAGTAGCAATGAAGTGTAAAATTTTTGGTTAGAGGGCCTCCTAAGAGTTCCAGATTTGAAGTTTTCATAGAGCTTCAGGACAGACCATGGAATACAGTTTCCATAAATTTGTGACACTAGAAATTTGAAGAAAGCAGGTCACCTGAGTCAGGGTGGCTGGTTTAAGTTGTTAGAGGCCAATATGACTATAATTGTTTAATTAATGCTATCTTTACAGTTGGTTAAGTTATCAAAATGTTTTAAAAAAATCAAACACTAGACTTTATTCTCAAAGTGTATTTGTACTGTTGAGAAGAAAAATTAAGTTATCACTCTGATCTTCATGGTTCAATATTAAAAGCAGCACATCATATGGAATTATCTTACCATCCTCCAAAAACTGGATATCAGATGTGTCAAGATTATGATCTGTTTCAAATAGCTGTTTCCCTAAAAGAAATAAATATGTTAAATTCAAATTAGAGAGTATTCTTCCATTTTCCCTACAACCTTTTAAAAAGTACAATAATCTAAGAAAACAGGTCTGAAAACCTGTTTTTCTGTGAATTTCAATACATTTATGAGATCAGTAAGCAGCTAAGAGGCATATAAAATGTATCTTCATTAAAATGGAACAAGTAAAAACTTTGTCTGCCTAAGTCTTAGAAAAACAAATGAGTTTGACTCCACTACTTCTAAGGTATGACCCTGAAAGTCATGATAGCCTTATCTGGGGATTTATTACTACAACATTTAAATCAAAGTCATAAAAATTAATTATAGTTATGTGTGAAGAAACGTCATGCTGTAGAGGTTACATGTTCTCTTTTTGTCGTAGACACCTAAGGATTATTATTTTCTTGTAGAAATCTGTCCAAATAACCCTGTCCAACAGGAGGTTTTGCGGAAAACAGGAATGGAGAGAGGGGGGTTCATACCACTCAATTTATTTTTCCCTGCTTGCTCTTCTTCTTTCATTCGTTTCTTTTTTATTTCCAAGAGTTCTGCATCAAACTTGGCTTTCCAACTTAAGAAATTCTCAATTGTAACAGGAGTGCCATGAAATAATTGCTTAGAAAATAAAAGACATAAATCACCAGATAAATGAGACAATAGTTTAAACACTAAAGCCTAATGTCCCCTACACAAAAGAACAGTTACAGAACTTACTTTACATAAAAATTAAGATTTCAAGTTTTGAAATATTTAATATGATTTTTAGCTACACCAGCTACTCTCACTGGTTGTGGCAATTTACTCTGGAAAAGTCTACTTTTAATTTTTATTATAGAAAACAAAGATAATATGGAATTTATCCCCATTGCTATTCACCATTATGAACAGTTTTTGCTGTCGGTATTACTTTGTTTTGCAACCACATCAATTTATAATGCTAATATAGTTTATCTTTTCCACTTCATTTCAGAAATTGGGGTTTTCTTTACATTTAGTAAATACCTAAATCACTCTGGTGGGGATTTTATAATTATAAATTCTATGCCATATTTCTCAATCTTACCTGCATGAGCTTTACTAATATTTACTGATTATGAATCATTATTCATGCTATGCCAACAACCCAAAGAGGGACTTCTAAAATTTTCCTTAGTAAAGATTTTCTTAAATTCTCTTTATAAAGCTTTACTAAAATTTATTTTTATGATTTCAAAAAAAAAAAAAAAATCACTGAAATTTCCAAAAACTAAACAAACAATTAAAAAAAAACTAAACAAACAAACATGGATTTAACGGAATAATGAAAGATGATTTGGCTTTTAAACACACCTTTTCGGCTTCTTCTGCTTCTTTTTCTTTTTGTTTCTTTTCTTCTTCTCTTCTAGTTTTTATTTGATCGACTATTTCATTTAATTTTTCTTGCACAGCTGTCACTAAAGTAAAAATCATCACCATACCAAGATTTTCTTCTGCCTATTTTAACAGTAAAAAGAGTTGTAGTAGGAAATGTAATCCTCAGATGAATAAAAATTAATCTATGAAAAACATCTAGCCATAGTCACTGAACTCTATACATTTATATATACTATATATACCCTCTCTCCCTCTCCACACACACATGCACACGCACGCACACACACAATATGACCACTAGTTCAATTACACCACAAGTTCAGACACCTGGATAAATGAACATTTAAAAGCTAAACATATATGTGATATTAAATGATATTAGAGTTAGTATGTCATTCTGGTAACAGTGAACAGGATACAGGATCAGTTTAAACTCATGTCAGATATGTCCTCTTTCAAATTGTACTCTCTAATAGCTCTAGATATTTTTAAAATACCATAGCTGCCATTTATAAATTTAGGGAGAATGAGAGGTGAGAAAATGAAAAATCCATCACCAGTCCTCTTCCCAGATAGTAGGCAACTAGCCTGCAACTGATCAGAGGGAGTGGGAATTTTTAGTATTTCAAAATTGGAATTTTAAGCTGCATGAGACATTCGGAGAACCAAATTGAAATGGTGTTTATTACAAGTACCTACTGGGCTTTTTAATCACCTAAAAGTCACAGTGCTGACTAAGCTTCAAACAGGGGTAGAGAAACAGCTTTTCTTAGTCAAATTTTAAAGATACGGTGCAAAACAAAAAGTAAGATGCTTAGGGAATATGCGTGTGTGTGTGTGTGTGTGTGTGTGTATACACATATATATCATGAACTTTGCTTTTTCAATGTACTGTTATATATATATATATATGTTTAACAGCATTTTCTGACTTTTAAAATTAACCTGTAATTAATTTTATAAATGTTGTTAAAAGTTAAATGTTAATTACTTACCTGCAATGCTAATAATTTTAAAATGTCTGAGACATCATTATCTTCTAGATTTTCCTGGGAGAATATTTCATAAAGAGGAGCTTCATCTGGGTATTTTTCACTGTATGTAAACTTGAGGGTAGTCTGGACAGCTAAAGAAACAAGAGTCTGATATGAATACCTTAAGATATAAAGTATGGAGAGATCAACATTTTGGCTGAACATGTGTCAATGAAAAGAAGCACATTAGATTTTTCCGGCAAAGAAAAACAAGGTTACTATGGAACCAGATAATCACTAACATGAACAAGTCAAACCACAAATATAAGTGAAAAAAATATGTAACTCATGATATGCTTACTTCTTATTAGTATTTTACCATACTGCATATCTGAGAAAGAGGATGAATGAAAATTATTCTTTTTAAAACCCCCCTTAAAGTGAACAAAAAATACTGAATCTAACGTATAGAAAAAGTACTACCACCTGAAACTCTCAGAATCAGTTTCCACTCTAGAGATATGGCTTTAGTTCTGGAGACTATATTTCTATCTGTACAATGCCAATAAGTAATTGCTAGTAGGGCATCGCTATAGAACATGGTTCTGAAATGGACAGTTTGAAAAGTGGTTTAAGAAACTTTTCTTTTTTAAAGATTTATTTATTTTTAGACAAGAGCTGGGGTATAGGCCAGAGGCTAGGAGGGTGAGAGGATTCACCAGAGACAGAGCGGGGAGCAGAATAGGCAGACGACTGAAATACACTGCTGAGGGGAGCAGTGGGCGCGACAGGAGAGGTCTGCCACGCCATGTAGGAATCTCCCTGGCCTGCCAGAAATCGAACCAGTGCTGCAGAGGCTGCGGACAGCTTCACAGCACTGCGCTCAAGCCGCTGCGCCACTGCGGAGGCCCAAAGAAACTTTTTATCTCACTCATCCATACAATCTTACTCACTCTTTTGTCCTGTGCCAATTCATGGATCTGAAACAGGAGTGAGATTTTTACAGGCATATCAGTGCAAGGTATCTCTTTCTGCAGCCCAGACCCGTAAATTTTCAATTCTATGGAAAATATCTGCAATTAAATAGTAGTGTTCAAGAATTTGTGTTATATTAGCAACAAGTGATCCTTTATCTAGATTTCACCTTTCTTGTAACCCACATTTTTAGTTACTAAAACCTGATTTAAACTCAAATATAGATGTTTCTCCATGAGAAGGAAAAAACATCTTAAAATGTGCTGGTTTGATTTGGTTTTAGAATTGTATGAATCAATGGATATATGACGGAATGTTACATCAGTAATAAATGTATAGTATTGTTGATGTTTTTCTTTCTTTCATCAGCACATTTCTAATTTTATTTTATTTTTAAAAAATATTTAATTTATTTATTTATGCATATAAGAGCTGGGGTATAGGCCAGAAGTGCCGGGGGTGAGAGGATTCACCAGAGACAGAGTGGGGAGCAGAACAGGCGGATTGACTGAAATATGCTGCTGAGGGGAGCAGTGGGCAAGACAGTGGTCTATGCCATGTGGGTTAGGTCCCTAGCCGGGGATCGAACTTATGCTGCAGTGGCTGCTGATAGTTTGAGAGTGCTGAGACTTAACCCCTTGTGCCACGAGAGAGGCCCCACATTTCTAATTGTATTACTAGAATAAGAATTTTTAGATTTACTGCTTATTGATTTATTAATATATTGATTCTACTATATGATGTAATGGATATTCATTACAGAAATTTAGGATCACACTAAGGAAAAAACAGAGTTAATAATATTAATACAATTAACAATTCCATCAATAGCCATCACTGTATAAAATATATATGTAAAAAATGATATCCAACTTTTAATTTAGATTTCAGGAATATCTCAATGTTAACCTCAGTTTCAATGGTTAAAATAGGTTTAGAGTTATCACAGGATACCACTGAAATTGTATTATTGACTGCTAATGCAGAATTTTAGTTGACAAGCTTAGAGGGAAAAAAAATCCTTGAGGTTAACACAAACTTACATGTTTTCAATACACTACAATATTAACTGAACTAAACGAAAGGTGGCAATGAACTTTAGCCACTCCACCCCAACATCTGCCAAATTTGAATTACTTTAATTTTAATTTACTAGTTTTATCATTGCTTTATTTCAATTTGTGTATTTGTCTTAGTTCTACAGTTGTACAAAAGTTTTTATGCTGATACACATTTAAATAACAGTATACTATCCATTCTGAAAAGAGAAGGAACATCTAAAAATGTGTTTATCCATCCTAATTTATAACAGCAAATGTCCAATAAACAATCAAAATAAAAACACACTCAATGGAATACCACAGCAACCACTGAAATATGTGTACATACAGACTTGTTTTGAACAAAAATCTCCTATCTTTTTGTTATCTGCTATATTGTTAATGTTTCTGTTTCACTTAAAAAACTAAGCTATTTGTGTCAAAATATATTTCACTGACTTCCTATATGTCTCTAGAAATCATGTTTTACATAGTAAATACTGGCTAGAAACACCATACTCATAATAGGACCCTAACAGCACTGCAGCACTTCTACCCCTGCAATGGCCAGTACAATGGCGGCAGAATGACTAAAATTCCTGAGAGGCTCTAAAAGTACTCCAGCAGGGATTTTTATATAAACTTACTTTCATCATTTTCCCCAGCCTCAGATGTCACAGTAATGGTGAAGCTGTGTGGACTTTCTGATAATACTGCAAGAAAATATACAGAGAGGTTAAGTTATTAAGATCCTTCCTAAGACAGATGTTTTTCCTTATTAGCAAACTATCACTGCTCTCTCCAGAAAGTTGATCCCTAGCTTGTCCTGCCATATCCACAAACACAAACTGAACACACCATTCAAGTGAAAAAATTTTCACCTATTTTTCTATTCAAAACTAAAGTCATCATTAATCTGGAAAGACATCCCAAATAGTAGATACCTTTTAATCAACTCAAAATAATTTACCTTTTAATTCCAAACTTCCATCTATACATAGGAAATTACCTTCTAAAACATTACCAAATAGAATTGCAAAAAAAAGTTTATTATTTCCCATCAAAAACTTTGCACTAATAAATATGCATCACGATCACTAACTTTTGTACTTATATATTCCAAGGAAAAATTCAGACTCTCCATGACAAAGATTAAATGTTAATTTGTTAGTTTTTGTTTTCTAGCTATCTCTTTCCCCCACATCATGCCTAAAACCAAATTTTATTCTTTTACAAATTACTGAGCTTATACCATCTTTCATGGACTTACAAAATTCACCTTGAACCCAAGTATCAACTTACTTATAATTTGTTAAGTAGACAAGACATGTAATCAATATTTACATAAATAAGAAAGTTCTATATGCTATTTTACGGCCTGATTTTTATCTCATACTATATATGTTTAGTACCTATTTCCCCAGATGAATACTGTAAAAACTCCATGAGCGCCCCTAGATTAATGCTTGGCAGTATTGACAAACACTAAATTCTGGCTTACTACCCTAAGGGGAATGAAAGGAGAAAAATAATAACAAAGAAAACTTATATTCAGAACCATCAGAAAATAAACAAGGAAAGTTCAATTCACCCATGCCTGTTGCTGAATCTCTAAGAAAAGTTTGTGCTGCATTCCTGACCTGGGAAGCACTGAACCCTGTCAAGAATGGTAGCAGCTCAGGGCCTTTATCTGAAATGTAAGACAAGGGGGGTGTCTGCCCAGTCACCAAAGAAATGACTTAGCTTTCTCTACTTGAGAACTTCAAAGGACATCATAAACATTATCAATGAAACTTTTAAGATAAATGCCTTCATTTTAACTGAAGGTTAGAAGTACTTGAAGCAATGATGAGCATCGTGATTATTAGAACAGTGCTTGCCAGGAGATAAAAGACTCAATGAACTCATTTTAGTGGGTATCAGGCAGGCAGTCCATGCTGAATAAGTGCCTAGAAGGTAATTATAATAAAGATTTTATGATTGGACCTACCAATTTTTTTAACAAACATCTGTAATACATAGTGTCATTTTCGAGGACTCCCTGAGGCTCTATCTCAGTAACAGCTAACGCTTATTAAGCATTACTTTGTGATGTGTTGTATATTTATATGAAGATCCTTTCATTCTTTTACCAAGGCCATGATTTCATACTGTTACTGTATTTCACCAAACTTAAGGCCATCAAGTATGAGAGGCACCCTACTTTATGTAAGTCAGGAGACTTAAGAAAGGAAAAAGAAGCTTCCAATTAAACTATTATATATAATCAACTGTAAGGCAAATTTCTAATTTGGAGAAGTGTAAATATGTAAAAATACATCTTAGAATCAATGAACTATAATACCCCAATTTTATAGATGCAGAAGTTAAGACAAGGAGCTTTCATAATTTGCTTACGACTATCCAGCTAGTAACTGGCAGAACTGAATAAATTAACTTAAGAGTTTCAGGATGAAACTAGATAGCTATTGAAATTGTCCCAGTGAAGTTAATGAGGTTCTGAACTTGGCTGGCAGCAGCCACAAGAATAACAAGGAAAAGGGAGGAATCTAAGATAGTGACAGATGGTATTTTGAATTCCCACACAGAGGAAGATGGTACAACTAACAGACACAAGAAACATATACCAAAAAATCAGCTACAATACATTTGAAGGACACAGTGTACTCTCAGTTAAGTATGCAATTAGAAATGGGTAAATGGAGCCAGAGAGTTGAATTTAATTTGGGATCATTCAAAGAGAGCCATTAGACTAAAGGACACAGTCAGAGAGAAAGCAGAGAGAGAGATTAGGGCTAACACCAGCTCTCCCCTCTAAATTTGGAGGGGAGGGAGGAGTAAGAGAAAAAAGTGCCCGGTTAAAGGAAAAGAAGCAGTCAGGGAAGGTAAAAACAAACTCAAGACAACAGCATTATGAAAATCAAGGGATGAGTTTCCAGAAGAGGTGAAGGATGATCCTCCCCATCCCACCCCATGCTACCCCACTGTCTCTTGTCACTGAGTTTCCTAGCAAACAGATGTTCACATCATCATCAGCCTACTGTATGCTGTACACAGTGTGTTGGGATCAGCTGTGAGCATGGGTTGGAATCATAGTCAACACACTAGAAAGTATCCATAATTTGAACATGAGTTTATTTGTGAGGCCACCCCAGCTATGGAGAGCTGAGTATGACATGGCTGCGTGTGTGGTGGAGGTGGGAGGGAGGGGGGATAAGTGTGGGTAGATATAGGTAGACAATGATCCCCTGGCCCATAGGATCATATTTAAATCCCCAACAAGGCCCTTTGTGATCTGGGCCCTGCTAACTTTTCGGGTCTCATTTTCCATGACTCACTTCTCCCTTTATGTTCCAGCAATTTCAAGTCACTTGTCCTTTGAATAAATTTTGCTCTCACAGAGTCATGCTTCTACAAACCCTGCGTCCTTCCCCAGTCTCATTCACCTGGAAACTTATCTCCCCTCATTCTCCAAAACAATTCAACCCCTCCTCCTTCCTATGCTCCAACTGTATCCTATATATGTCTCTTTGCAAGAATTAACAGAATGTTTTGTAAATAGTTACCAGTTGTCTTTTTGAATAGATTGAGCTTGTAATAATGCACATGGCAAATATTTGTTAAATGAGGAAATATGGAGGACATGTAGATTCTAGCAAGAAGATCAAAGAACTGTTCGATGTTGGGAGATACACAGAACTGGGAGGCGAGATGGACAAGAAAGAAGTTTATGAATTATTAATCCATGAGAAATCATGAAAAGAGGCATGGTCAATAAAAGATGGGAATGAAAGAACTGTAGGGCTACAAAGTTATAGTGAGAAAGAAAATTTCAGAATACAAAATTTTTAAAAATGCATTTCCAAGGTGTGGCTTTGCATCTAAAAGAAATGGAAATCAAAACTGTTAATTGACAAAGATAAGGAATTATGAAGTCATATCAGAAAAATGAGCAACTAAGATAGTAAATTTCTAGTAAAGAGTATCCTACATTTAACAGTTACAAAATACTTACACTTACATTATTCCTCCTTAAACAGGTACGGAAACTGAGGTATGGAGAAATTATATAATTTGTCCAAGGACATACATACAACACCCTCGCTGCCAACACAGAGAAAAAGTTATGAGCCAGGTACAATAACAACCAAAAAAGAAGATAGTGGAGAAAACTACTAATAGTCCCCCAATACTCACTCTCCTCCCATATATTCATCCCCTCCTCCAGTTATACCATTTCCAATTGAGCACAGTGACCCACAAGAATAAAAAGAGGCATGAAAAGACCGTATTTTTCAGACTCCCTTTCAAGCAGCCTGAGCAAATGACTAAGTTCCAGTTAATGAGATAGAAGCAAATAATTCCTTTGACAGTTTCCCATAAATTTCCTTCAAGAAACTGCTCTTTCCCCCCTTCATTCTTTTATCTGCTCTACTGCCTAGAAAGGAAATGCTGCCATCTTGACCATGAGGGTGAGATTACATCTTCAAGATGCCAGAGAACTAAGACTCCTGGGTCCCTGAGGAGCTTTTGGAATGGAGCCACATCTCTCTTTTCATATGCAAGAGCAATAAACATTAACCTTTTTTAAAGGTTTGGTTGGTTGATTGGTTATGGGGGGTGGGGGGGGTGCAATTTCTGTCAAAGATGAATCTAATCAAACAAGCAAGGAAAGAGATAATGTTTCTTTCTTTTTTTGTGTGTGTGGCCGGGGATCGAACTGGCGCTGCAGAGGCTGTAGGGGCAGCATCGCAACCCAGTGCTCAACCACTGCGCCACCAGGGGAGGCCCAAGAGATAATGTTTCAAAGCTTGGAAGTGACTAAAATAGGAATGGGAAAGTTACTTAACTGGATTCATGAGTTCTGATGAAGGAATAATTAGCCTTCACTAAGCTACCAGATTTTCACCAGTATAAGTGTATCAATATACTTCTGAGACAAAAAGTAAGGTTGTTGGGCTGACATAGGGATAGATGATGGTAAAATGGACAGACTAAGGATTTCTGTCAAGAACAGAGATAATGGAGACAGTAGCAAGAGGTACACTAAAAAAACACACAAAAATGACATTAAGGTTTTCACAAAGAACTAGACAATTGTTATTAAAATAAATCCCTTTGGTTCTTAGGAAGTATCTGTCTTAGAAAAACTGTTTTCACAAGATCACTTCTGTTCCATCTCTAAGATGCAATTATAACTGTTATATGTTTATGGTTGCTACTGACAAGCTTCTGGTAAGCCTGACACCAACCAATTTGTTCCAACAAAACTTCCTATACCCAGAGGTTTTGATACAAAAATAGAAATAACCAAATTCTACTACCTTAGCAGGGCCTTGCAAAGGAGATAGTAGATCGGGAGAGACTAGTATTTATATTTTAGAAGGATAGCTGTTAGGAGGGTTGGTTCAATATACAATCTAGCCACAGAATAGGCAAAAAGAAAGTGAATAATGGTTTGTTATAATTCATAACAAATGCAACACCAAACCAAAAGCTATTTGCAAGAAATCAAACAATGGACTTGAAGTTAAATCAGGTCTATATGGTTAGGACTATGCCTGGCTGAAACTGTGCCTCTTCAGCATCCACAAGAGGATCATGCTGTTTAACCAAAGCTTCAATGTCAAGCACTCAGCAATCTATTTAAAAATAAATATGCAGATTTTTTTCACTTCCATCATCAACAGTATTAAACAATTACCAAATCTAATATTAAATGCGATTCAAAATGACATTAGAAAACTACCACAAGTGGGGCCTCCCCGGTGGCGCAGCGGTTGAGCGCTGGGTTGCGAAGCTGCCCGCAGCCTCTGCAGCGCTGGTTCAATCCCCGGCTGCTCCCCGCCACCGGAGGCGGGTCCCGCATGGCGCGCAGAATCTCCTGCCGCCTGCTGCTCCCCTCAGCAGTGTACTTCGGTCCTTCTGCCTGCTCTGCTCCGTGCTCTGGCTCTGGTGAATTCTCTCACCCTCCCGCGCTTCTGACTGTACCCAGTGCATGTATAAACAAAACAAACAAACAAATAAATAAATAAAAAAAAAACATGCCTCTATTAAAAAAAAAAATTTAAAAAAAAAAAAAAAAAAAAAAAGAAAACTACCACAAGTAAGTTCTTCCCTAAACCTTGTATGAAAATATTAAAGTTTGGAATCCTCAAGATTTCAAAAGAGGAAACATTTTACTCCAAAATCCTGAGAGGTTTCACAAAGATCCTGATTAAGTGTAAGGCAAAGTTCCTCAAGAACTATTAATCAAGGCGTTTTAGTTTATTTACTGCAAAACTTGTAGGAATGTTTAAAAGGATGACAGACAGGCTCAGCTGATATTGCTGAATACTTGAATGCAGCAAAGATTCATAAATGGCTTTTCATTATCCTGGCTCAGAATCCACAAGGGCCTTTTCATCTGACATATCACATACTAAATTGTATCAGAGCCTAGTACAATTTGAAAGAACCACAAGATTGTTTTAGAGTTAAAATGAATCACTGTTATAAATGTTTATATGTACAGTATTCAATGAGAAATACCTTTATGTCCAAAGAAATGAAATGAATGGCACATTTTATGCTTTCTTGACTCTGCCTACACAGTTTTCATGCCTAATTACATTTCCAAAGCATTGGAAATGACCAAACATCACAATTGAGTATATTCAACAACTGACCCTATGTTCTTTTGTTATTTAGACATTGATATACAAGCAAGGATAGAGAAGGGAGCTAGACTCCATACACACTCACCCAGTTAATGACACTTTTAAACCCCTCTTCACTCATCCCCTTAAACATCCTCACAGCACAGCTGTACTGCTGGTGAAAGAGAACATGAACAGGACTGGCGCTATACAGGGGTAGCTGAGAGACATCTGCCTGTTGGCAAAGCAGAACAAAATTTGCTACCATTGCAAGCAGTGGTCAAAAAGTGGAGCTAAGGAAACTAAGCTAAACAATGAAAGGGAGAGGGGCTGGAGTTTACTAATTGAGAAAAGGTATCTTAGGCTCTGAATTCTCATAACCGGTGATGGGCAACACTAGAAGGAAGGGATGGAGCACTTAAATACCAGAAATTTAGGTTCTATTCCTTGTACTGGCTGTATTTGATCACTTCTCCGAAATGGAAAGTAAATGTGAAAGAAGCCCCATTGCTATGGTTATCTTACAGCATTTTCAGACTCATCTGGGCCAAGACCCAGTTTATACTTAATGAACTTGTCAATCCTATTTATATACTTTAGGCCAACCTATCAAGTAATCTTTTGCTCCCCCTCATCCCACCTGGGGCTAGATCCCAAGTCCCACACGTCTATAAGGTAAAAGAGGGGCCTCCCTGGTGGCGCAATAGGTTGCCCACCGCACTATGAAGCAGTCAGCAGTCTCTGCTGCACGAGTTTGATTCACTGCCGGCTAGGGAACTACCCACATGGTGCCGCAGACCTCTCCTGTCTCGCCTGCTGCTCCCCTCAGCAGTGTATTTCAGTCAGTCTGCCTGTTCTGTTCCCCAGTCTGTCTCTGGTGAATCCTCTCACCCCGCCCCCCCCACACCCCCGCAACTCTGGCCTGTACCCCAGCTCTTGTATGCATAAATAGATAAATCTTTAAAAAAAAAAAAAAAAAGAAAAGAAAAGAAGAAGAAGAAGAAGGTAAAAGAACAGGAAAAGGTTCCAGACCTAACTCAGTACCAATGCTGCCGCTGAGGGCTGGGTAATCCTGAGAAATCCACTTGCCAGTTCTGGGCCCCATTACCTTGCTTGTGGCAAGGGAGTCCAGGCTACAAGATGATTAATAACCCTTCCAGTTTAACAACCTGTGCTTCTACAATGGAACTGAAACTCGGATCACATCATTCATTCATCATTCTGCACAAAATCAGTATATTTAAAAAGGAAAGAGAAACGACAAATGTCAGGGACAACACTACCCTCAAACTGATTTGGGGTAACTTTAAGGCAGCACTCTGAATCCCACGGGCTTTAAAACACCATTATACGAAAAACATCGTTTACTCAATGGAAGTGAGAGCTGACACCTTTGTGGCTCTACAAAGAGTACTTCACTCCCCACCTGGCGAATGTGTTTTTCATGTAGTTTGGCTAAACCTCGAGTTTCTGGAAGTTACACCGAAACCTAAGTGCCCCTGACTCAATTTCAGGCCTGACATGCAGGGACCTCCCCCAGACGCTTAGATTGCAGGGAATAAGCGCAGAAAGGGAAATACTCCTGGAGTTACCCGATAAGTGCCTGAACGTGTCAGGAGAGGAACTTGAGAAGAAAGTGACGGCCCAGGTAACCACGCGGCCTCGCGGTACCCGGTTCCATCCCCAAGCCGGAGGCCGAGGGCCGCGGCGGCCCCGCCATGCGGCCCCGGGCAGTCGGCCACACGGCCTTCCAAGTCACCTGTGAAGGAGTCGGGGTATATGGACTCCAGAGCCTCCAGCTCATTGCGCTGCTCCTCGCCGTAATCTGTCATCGTGGCCCTCGCTGCAGCCCATGGATCGCCCAACACGCAGGCGGCGCGCTGCAGCGGGACCGCGGCCGCGCCGGTACAGCTGGCGGCGGCCACACGGGCGCAAGCGCAGAGTCCCCGGCTGGGAGGCCCCGGGTCCAAAGCCAGACCCGGCCTGCTGAGCAACAGCCCCGCACCGGCCTCCGCCTGCTCCCTAGTTCTGCGCTCTACTGGTTTGGTCTGATCCAAGGGCCACTGATTAGCTGCCTGCCCCACGCCCGCTCGGAATTTGCTTGTCTGGTGAAAGCTCCCGGTCAGGCATTCGCCACGGACACCTAGCGCCGGTGCCCGAGCTTTGCAGCGCCTGAGTCTGAGAAGCCCCTGAGCGCGGCATCCGCGCTCGATGTTTCTGGGCTGAGGGCCGGCCTCTCCAGCTTGGGCTGGACCGTGTCTCCGGAAACTGCTTACCGCGATGTAGGCGACTTCGTCACTTCCGGATGCCGAGGGCGCCCCTCGGGCCCCCGCGCGGTGGGCGGGCGAGTTGTGAAGTAGGCTAGTGGCGGAGTACAAGGGGTTTCCACGCTGTTCGTTAGGTCCAAGTTCCTTGGGCAACCTCCGGGAGTTGAACCAGGGACCTAGTCCAGTGGGCAGAGGGGCGGAAGTTCTGCTTGTGCGTCGGTGGGTCCGGAAGGGTCGACCCAGTTGTTTAATAGCCAGTCGGGGTGAATCCGGGGGCGGCATCTACTGGAAGTTCGGCGGCCTGAGTTCTAGGTTCAGATTTTTAGGTTCCACTTTGGAATTTGTAAATGAACGCGACTGGACATAGATTTAAAGATGTCTCTGATGGCGAATTTCTACGAGTTGATAAAGAGGGTGGAGATTTCAGTAGCAGTTTTGATAAGCAGTGGAAATCAGTCCCCTGAAAAATGTCGAGAAACTTTGATTCAGGAGAGTAAAGTTGAGGAAGTCGTACTTAAAATATACATGTGTGGTTATCTCCAAGTTCATGGCAACAGTTATAAAGTCTGAATAACAATAGCGAAAGCATGGCACTTTTATGAGGTTAGATAGCTGCTTATGTTTCTAGTAAAGTAAGATAAGATTGGAAAGTAAGATAAGATTGGTTATAAGATTGGAAAATGAAAGAAAATACTCCCAACATATTAAAATATTTCTTTCTTTGTATTTTGTTTTGTTTTCTTCCCAAAGTTGATTTCACTACACTAGTAGTGGAGGAAAGTTTTTAAATAAGAAGCTAGTGTAAATAAAGTAAGAAAAAAAAAATGGGACTAATCAGAGTTTGGGTAACAATCAGAGCTGGGAGGCTGTTGAGGTGGTCAGCAGTCCAGGCACCCCGGGACATGCTTAGATGTGTTCAGAGGCAAGAAGAAAATGAAACCACACCAAACAAGCCACACACCAACTTGGAAACCATGAATCACTGCTTGACAAACGTTCCACCAATCAGAATTGCACTGACTGAAAACTTTTACTTAAAAGTGGACCTGCCCTGTCCAGTGACCTATATAAGCAAACTTCTGTCAGAGTTTTTTGGGTATTCAGCTCAGGTGCTTCTAGAGGCTGTGTCCCTTGGGCTACATTCTGCAAGCCCAGAATAAACTTTTTTTATTTATTAATCCATTTTAACACATGGATGTAACACTGGTGGTTGTGATGCAAACCGAATTTGGCATAGAGTTGGACACTCCCTAATAATGAAGGCTCAGATGTTTTCCTCATGGACCAGAGATGCATCTTGATCTTTTCTCGGGAAGTATTCCTTACTGTAGCTGAGGTCTACATTAAAACAAGCATGGGGAGGGGAGTATTGGGGAACAAAGAAAAAGGTTGAATATAAACTGGCAGTGATAATCTAAGCAAAGGACAATAATGACATGGACCAGAGCTGTAAGGGTAAAAGTGGTGGAAGAGTGAATAAATTCTGGATATATTTTGAAGGTAGAGCTGACAGGATTTGATGTGGGTTAAAGAAAGGGTTGTCAAGGATGATTTTTGACTGGAAAAATTGGAAAGATGTTTTGTTAACCAAAATGAGTGAGGAAGAAATGAGTTTGGCAGGGAAGTTGGTAACTTTTCAATAAACCATAAATGAAAGAAAAAGTACATGTTTTAGAAAAATTTCCTAACTGAATATAAAAACCTAGCAAATATGAGGTGTGCAGTAAATAACTAATTTAAGATTTATATTAGAAGAGTAAATAATGGTTACACAATTTAAGCATGGCATGGCCCCCTATTTAGTTAACTATTTTTTAACATAGCAATAGAATTTTCATTTAAACATCCTTATTAAACCAATTATATATTTACTGTAAAGCCGTCATATTTCAGAATGCTCTAGTTATTTTTTGTTTTGTTTTGTTTTTGTCTTTATAAGTAACTTCCTAAGAGAGTTCCCATGATAAAATAATCAGGAGAATGTACCCCCAAATCTTTGTCACACTTACATGGGCATCGTGATCTCTAATTTCATTTTGACATTTCACAGATTCACTTCATTTTCTGAAAGTGAAGATTCTTTATGAGGCAAATTGTTTCATTTTTAATTTATAGTTGAAGATGTTATAGGAGAAATGTGGTTCATGCTCTGCAGGGGGGCAAACCATGTGAGCATAACCGTCTGGAGCCAGAAGTGAGAAGTCCAATCAGAGTCATTTACAAGCTAAATACACTTAAAAGATAAGTCAGATAAGATGAAATAATATATATAAAAGCACATTGCAAATTCTAAAATACAGTATCAGTGTTATTAGTAATCGGTGTGTATATATATAATATATATATTATCCTCTGAAGCACTCATGTTCTCTATTACTGTTCTCCATCTTTATTGCTAAAGAAAAATTTCTGCTAGAGATTCATCAACTTGTTTCATTCACCTAACTTTCTTCTGCAGATAGTGGAAACTCACAGTTGCTATTTCCTAATTTTATCAGTCTTTAAAAATTGTTTTGGTGGGGGCCTCCCTGGCGGCGCAAGGGGTTAAGACACAACCTATCAAGCTGTCCACAACTCCTGCAACACAAGTTCGATCCCTTGCCAGGGAGCTAACCCACATGGTGCAACAAATCTCTCCTGTCTAGCTCACTGCTCCCCTCAGCAGTGTGTTTCAGTCAGTCTGCCTTTTCTGTTCCCTGCTCTGTCTCTGGTGGATCCTCTCACCCCCCTACCCCTGCATCTCGAGTACCCCAGTTCTTGTATGCATAAATAAATAAATCTTTTAAAAAATTGTTTTGGTGTTTATTTTTACTTTTCTGTGCCAATGTAGCTCTTGTTACTTCCCTGAACTTATCTCCTATTACTCTTCACCTAATTTTCTGCTCCAGCTACACAAGCTTCCTTGCCACTCCTCAAATGTGCAAGGCAGGTTCTCCTCCTGAGGCTTTTGTACTTGCTGTTCCCTCTGCTGTAATATTCTTCCCATACCCACATGATTCACTCCATCATGTCCTTCAAGTTGTTCCTCAAATGTAACTTTCTCAGTGGGTTACCCAGACCACTCTACTTAAAAGTTGAACAACGCTCTTCTAGCACTATCTATTCCCTTTATCCTCATGTATTTTTCCCATGGCAATTTAAAAGTTGCACTAGAATTAATGCTTATTCTCTCTCCCTACTAGAATGTAAGTTCCATGAAGGCAGGTATCTAGATTTATTACTGTTGCATTTTAGCACATAGGAGTGCCCTACACAGAGTAGGCTCTCAGAAAATAAATGTTGTCTGAATGAATGAGTGAATGAATCTAATTGAGTGGTAAAATGGAATGGTTTTAAACACACTGTACCAGGGACTTACAGGACTAGTATATAACTCTTCTTCACAATTGGTTTACCATATGTATTCAGAGAAGACACATTCTCTTTCAGCCCCAGATTTCCCATCTATAAAATGAAGGAATTTGGAAAAATTATCTTTGAGATATTTTCCAAATTTTAGAGACTGTGATTCCTTAAGATTGTGCTTATATTGGAACCACACTTCAGTTCACTGTTAACAGCTCCAACCCAAGGTGTCATGGTCAAAAGAGTGATGTCTGTGGATGGAGTTGTTACCCGAACATCTGTGATGCTAACACTTTTGAACCATGTAACAGTATGGGAGCCTCAATTCTGAGTAACAACAAAGCACAGATGATAGGAGTTTTAAATGGGCTATACGTCCAACAATACCTTGCCTGTAAGAATGATGTACAAGATGGACAGACAAGAAACAGCATATGTACATGTTTCTTTTCTCCTTCCCTACTACCATTTTGATCATTTGTATCTTTGTAATTTTTTTTTCTCCTCTTCCTCTCTTCTTTCCTCTCCACTTGCCTCTCCCTCCCCAGGCATATCTGTTTTGGATTTGAAAGGACTAGGTTGGGAAGGAGGAGAAAAAAATCTTAAAGGAGCAAAAGAGGGATAGAAAAAGAGAAGGTTAGTGAAATTCAATATGAAATACTTAAAATATGCAAAGGAAAATGAACTTGAGAATTAAAATGAAAAATAAAAATTTAAGTCCAATTCATCTTTCATCCATCTTCCAGTAAAAAAACATAGTGAAGGGTTGAGTCAAGGATACCATAATTGTAGACAGGCTCCTGGGTAAATTTTTTTTTATGATGTTCCTCCCTATAAGGTAATTTTATTTTTTTGAAACACATGGACCCATGTAATATATAGTGATTTATGGACAGATTTAAATAAGAAAGTGAAGATATTATGCATTTGTTTATTGTTTAATAAGTATCCTAAAGATGCTCCATAGTGTCTATACATCTTCTCTTCCTGTTCTTAATCTTCAAATACGTTGTTGCTGTCTAATTTCATTGTTGCGGTCTAATATCTTACACGTGATTACAAAATTACAAGTAAGTAGCAGCGCTGAAGTATTCAAAATGCCTTGGCTATTTGTAATTTCTGTTGAAACAATATAGTTCTTGCCTTTGCAGTATCTTAATGCCATTTATGCAATGCTGGTCAAATCATTAAGTTTCACTAGGCCCTCATGCTGCTCTCTCTGGTTTCCTCAAAGAATGTGATATCCAAAAATGCAAATCTTATCCAAAGTGTGCCGGAAAATGTGAATGATCATTTGCTTTCAAGTTTGTTAAATTTAGCACACATCTTCCAGCCATCTTTATTTCTTCAGCCCATAATCACAGCATTCCTAGAATGAGATCTTTTTCAATTTTAGCTGTTCCCTGCCGCCCAGGCTTTGCCACCCAGAGCTGTGCAGACCACCAGGCCCGTCTGTGTCAAGGCTACAAGTGCCATTTGCCGGCGAGACTGCCATTGCCCAAAGCTGGAAAGCACAGCGTAACCCGGCGATCAGGACTCGAGAGGACGGCGATCTGAAGGGCTGGATGTCACCTGTGACATAGTAGTCGCTCCAGCCAAGAGGATTGCCTAATGCTGGTCGCGCGATCTGCGCGGGTGCCCACCCTGGGTGCCAGCGGTGTGGCCCCCTGAGTTAAGGACCTGCCACCTGTGTGCAACTTCGGTGCAGTAGACGCGAGATGCCGCTGGTGATGGGACTACCCCGGCTCCTCTCGCTTGGGACTCATAGTTCACCAGTTATCTAGTAAAATAATTACATCAATGAGAAACCATTTCATTTCTTTAGGACTTTGCAAAAATACCTTCCTATTCTCTATTTTTAATGTTATGCCAGCAAGTTATTTCGTAATGTGACTGCTTACCAGTTTGTTGCAAGGCATAAATGGGGTAATTTGTTTCAAGTGGCTTGTTTGTAGTAAGCATTAGAATTATTTTTACTGTTGCTGTGACTATGAGGACAGATGGGTCCTGTGGGGGCCACCAGGGGGCAGCAGAGGAACAAAAAGGAATCTGAAGTTTGGGCATACTGAGATTAAAGGTTTCATTTTAGTTGGTACAGAAAAAGTTTGGGTGGAAAATGTAATATGCTTCTCTTGAAATACCATCCATTGCTCTTTGGTCTACAGGTCACATGGATTGTCTCCGACACCTCTAGGAGTCGGCTGTGTTGCTGTCTACTCTGAGATCCACCTGCCATTATCTATTCTGTAGTAACCAACGACAAATTTCAGTAGACTCATTTAATAAGATAAAATTGCATCTCTAAACTTTTTATTTTGAGGTAGCAAATAGCTGCCTTCCCTTGTATTTGGAAGGACTTTAGCTGACTGTGATACTCCAAAGTTTTGAAATCAATATGATTTTCCTTTTGTGCTACACAAAAAATGCAAAAAAAAAAAAATTGAAAATCACTTTATTTCATCTTACAAAGATGCATTCTTTTTTTAAAAATGGAATTAGAGACCACGATGGAAAGGGGAAAGATGATGAGGGTAATCGTGGCTCCACACTTTAGCTTTGGAAAAGATAAAGCAAGCCGAGTAAAACACTTCATAATTCCAAGCATGGTGTAAAATATTGATTTAGCTAGTAGGTCCCAATAAAGAGAAATATCAAAAAAATTTCAGATAAAACATAGGGATTATAGTTGTCTCCCAGAAAGGAGGTAACTTAGATTATAGTGGAAAATGGAGTAGTTGACCAAGTTGAAGTTAGGAAATGAGCAAGTGTGTATTCATAACCAGCCACAGCATGTGAGGTAGTAGCCAAAAGCATTTGGCAGCAAATGATAAGGTAGTATTAGCGCTTAATTGATTTTAATTATACGTCTCATAAATTACATAAATCCATTAAGCATAAAGGTGAGGAAGTACAATGTTCTTAATGAAAAAGTCTTCTCTAACTGTGAAACAAAAGAATATACTTGACCAAAAACATAAAATATTGGGAGCTTAATTTATTTCACTTGAAATGGATAATACACCATGAAATCTCAAAGATGGTACTACCCTCTAAATGTTCATGTAAATACTATAAGTCATTTAGAGCTAGTAGTGAAACCAAAAAATACTTATAATCCTGTACTACAAAGCAATGGTGGAAGATCAGAAGTGGTTCAAAATATAGTCTGTGTGTCATTCATATTTTCTTTGATCTTGTTCTTTACTGAAAATCTTGTCAAAGTGTAATTACTATGTCATATTCCCAGAAAACTAATAAAATAATTCCAAGCATGGTATATGTCCCAATAAAGAGAAATATCAAAAATTTTCAGATAAAAATAAAAATTTTTAGAACTGGAGGAGGCCATATAAAAACTGGACTTGATCTTTTTTATTTATTTACACAGCTCATTTATGTTAGAGCCAAACTAGTACTCTAGTTCCTTTCCATAACTTTTATTTTTTTTAAGCTCCCTCTTGTAATGTGAGTACTGACTTAGGAGACAAAGTAGAATAGCTTTCCTTGTTCTCTAGAATAAGATCAGTATATTAACATTCTATTAAAAGTGGATGCCAGCAAATATCTTTAGAGAAAACTCAGGCTTGAACTCAATGATACTTTCCTGTTCATAGAAAACTCCTGGGCCTACTATTATTCAAGAAAATTGTATAGTAACATATTGACCTATATATACACATATAGCCATGCACATAAAACTCTTATTAAATTTAAAAAGGACATCAAGAATTTATTTGGTTCTGTTCCTTGCCTTCTAGCAGGTAATGTAGTCACTATCTCTATTGTATATCGAAATAATTGAGTGCCAGAAAGACCAGTTGACTTAATAAGTAATGGAGGGCCTCCCTGATGGTGCAGAGGTTAAAGTATCAGCACTATCAAGCTATCAACAGCCACTGTAGCACAAGTTTGATTCCTGGCCAGGGAGCTACCCACATGGCTGAGCAGACCTCTCCTGTCTTGCCCTCTGCTCCCCTCAGCAATGTATTTCAGTAGATCCACCTGTTCTGCTCCCCACTCTGCCTCTGGTGAATTCTCTCACCCTCTGTACCTCTGCCCTACACTTCTTGTATGCATAAGTAAAATCTTAAAAAAAAATAAGTAATAGTGTGGAAGTGACAGTTTTTTTTCTAGCAAAGCACCATACTACCTGCCTCTTATTGGTCAAAAAAGAAAAAAGGTGCATTCTTAAATTTTATTTTCTATTTGTCCCTACTAATTTTGAGGAACCCCTAACTTCACATAAAATAGACTCTCCCATAATTGTGTAAAAATAGATTACCAAGTAATTGATTATTTATTGCATTTTAAATAGTGCAGTTCTCTGGGCTCCTTGAAAGTGAATCTTGAGTCAGTTTGACCATTAGCAATCAGTCTAATACCCAGAAAGCAGGCATTGTTTGGGTTAAAAATAAATCAATAAAAATCCTCATCTTGCTTACTTTAGCCAGTGAATCAGTTGCTTAAGTGAATATATGAAAATCAGGCACTGCATATATTAGAAATAATTATGATAATTTAGAAAACTGCCAAATATTAAAAGTGCAAAGTCATGCAGAGAAAAATCAGGCCCATCATTTCCTTTTGGAGTTCTGCACAATGGATGCACAAATGTAGCTTGCAGTCTTCTCCAAATGGATTTTGAGTGCAAGGGTGCAATTTGATAATAAAAAGGCCCAAACTGTGTCACTGTGGTAGAGTACAGAGGGGAAGCTTTTCAGAATATACTTTCATGTTGTAACTATAAAAATGATGGTGGGGTGGAGGTGCTTCAGACAACATTTATGATGCTAGTGATACAGCAATGAGTCAACTTCCCCTGGGTATGAAGGATGATGAAAGACCCTCTTGTGTGGGCTTCTCTTACATGTTACCAGTTTTATAAGTTTTTTTTTTTGTACTGGTTCCCAAAAGATCATGTATTTAAGCTACAAAAAAGAGGAGGAAGTTGTGAAGTTTCTGAAGATTGTGTTAGAGGTAGAAGTAAGAAATCCAGAAATGGGGAGACAGGGAAAATAGTGGAAGAAGACATAGAATGCAAAAAGAAAGGGAGAGAGTAATATTTATTGGCACTTAATTTATGAAAGGCACTGTTTATATTCCCAAATTTAATCCTCAAAATCTCTATGAGGTAGCTATTATGTGCAAATAACAAAATGGTACTCAATATTAATTTTCACACAGCTACTAAGTAACAGACCAAGATTCACATTTTGATGTGATTTCAAATTGCATAATGTTTAACATAGAACAATATGACAATAAAGACATTACCAGATCATCAATGAAATTTCAAAGAAAGAGAAATTGTCATAATTAGCAGACAAATTGATTTTGGAAATAGCATTATGGATGGACTTATGAAACAAATATCAGAAGAGAGAAAAAGATGATGTTGCATTGAAATTCCATCGTTATAAAAATAAAATGGCAGTTAAGCAAACTAAATTAGGAAATGTGCTATAATCAAGGTTTTAATTCAATACCTCCTGATTTGTTTTCCTCATTCTCCTCATCTACCCTGTCTCCAAGGAAACTATAGTGACCTTGAAATTCATCTCCCATGCATAAAAGACTGGGTGCTGAAATGTCTTTCCAATCCTGATACGAAGGAATTCGGATGTTTTTGACATCTTCACTTCCAGGAATGAAGCCAAATAGTTTTTTTATGCGCTGCATGATGAGGATTCGTGAGTGCTGCTCTGCAGCTTGTTCAAAGAGCTCTCTCTCATTTTGCAGGTGGTTGTTCCAGTAGTAATGTTGCAGAGAAGTGAAGGGGGAACAGCACCTTGCCAAACAGCAGGAGAAAAGTACAGCAATGGTTGCCAAGGTGATCAAAATCCAGCCCAGCATCTTCACATTATTATAAACAGAAAAACAGAAAACACCACATCAAATATTCAGAAAATCAGTGATAGAAGTTCCTGCAAAGCCAAGGACTAAGATGTAAATAAGATATTTGCTTTCCTCGTTTTTAACATATTGACAAAATGCTGATTGTGGGATGTGGATGTAGATGTGATGGAGGGTATAGGTCTAACCAGGTTTTGGGATTACAAAGGATTTTGATCTCTTAACTTGGACTAGATTCTAAGCACTGCCCTTGAAATGGCAGATGCTATAACCCACCAATTAATTACCCTTGTATAAGTTACATAAACTACCACTGCTTTTAGCTCAACCTTACCTTTCAACTATCAGGTACTGACCCATACATTCTCTAAGTGCCTAAGGAATATTTTATTATAATAAAGATGATGAAAATGAATATGATGGATAATAATGGCAGTACCTTAAGGTGTCAATGATATGCCAACACTATTTACTGACATTCCTGACTTGTTCTTTCCTTTTATTTTTTGTCACCAAAGAAGAAAGTCAGCGCATAAAATTTTATGTCCCTAAATGAATGGCATCTTATTATATTCCTCATCTCCCTGCCCTTTCAAATAGTCATCTGATGATCAGTTTTATGATTCATTTATGAAATATACTTTGAGTGGAAAACTAACTAGATTTTAGTTTCTACCTTTGAAGACTGACATAACTATTTTCTGCTTTTAGAGTCTTTTTTAAAACTATTCTTTTTTCAAGATAAACACATGCAATTTGCAGCAACATGGATGGCGCTGGAAGGGATCATGCTCAGCGAAATAAGCCAAAAAGAAAAAGAAAAATACCGATGGTCTCACTCATAGCAGGAATCTAGAAAACTTACATAAAGGACCAGGAAAATGAATAACTATAAGAAAGTGAAAATCAAAATCAACAAAAACTATGAACCAGAGACACTTTTTGGGGGGTGGGGGGTGGGAGGGGAGGGATTGGGGTCAGAATGGGGGGGTTGCAATTGTATGGGGAATATAAAAATAAAATTTATTATTTAAAAAAAATAAAAATAAACCAATTATTTAATTGAAAAAAAAAAAAAAGACACAACCTATGAAGCTATCCACAGCCACTGCAGCACGAATTCGATTCCCCAGACGGGCAGGGAGCAATCCACATGGCGCAGCAGACCTCTCCTGACTCGCCCACTGCTCCCCTCAGCAGTGTGTTTCAGTCAATCTACCTGTTCTGTCCCCCACTCTGTCTCTGGTGAATTCTCTCGCCCCCCAACCCCGCACCTCTGGCCTGTACCCCAGTTCTTGTGTGCATAAATAAATCTCTAAAAAAAAACTATTCTTTTTTCAATATTTAGCATGTTATATAAATTGAGACAAGTTCCACATATTTAGGGAAGCTAGCAACATGAGACACAGACTGGGAGGTAAGTTGTTGTTTTTTTTTTTTCTTTTCTTTTCTACAGCTTGTGGTTCACCAACAAGCCTGGCATGACCAATGTGTGCCAGATGCACTTCTTGAAGGCAGATGCACTTCTTGAAGGCTAAAACATACCAAGTGATTCATCACAATTTAAACTAATGGAGGCTGGTATGTGGAAGGAAAGGCCATCTCAGATGCCCATTATTTCATGAGCTATCATTTCTTCAGCCCCAGGTTGACCTCTAACCACAGTTAGTACATTGTGCTTTGTTAGGGGAACTCCAAGATGAATAATTTATGACACATTCATTCTTTCCAGGGTATTTAAGACTAAAGAGAAAGACAAACCAGCAAACCAAGAAATAATGGTAGAAAGTTTTTGATATGAGTAAACACAGGGCTCATGGAAGCACAATGGAAGAAAAATCACTTATGTCAGGGAGAGGAGTATCAGGAATGTGTCCTGGAAAAGATAATGCTCAGTCTTAAACTATTAAAGAGGATTTCACCAAATCCAGGAAGCTGAAGAAAATTTTTAAAAGGGAAGTAGACAGAAAAATAAGAGTGTGAAGAGCTGGAGAACCTCAGAAAGTTTGGATTCACAAGGTCATAGAAGCCATATGAAAAAAGTGACCATGAGCCAGATATTGAAGGAATTTGAATGGCATGCCCAAAATTTGGCTTTGTATGTAGGGCATCAGAAAATCATTGAAGGATTGGGGTGGGAGGGTCATTATCTAATTTGCACTTAGAAAGATTTTTGGGGGGCTGGGTGTAGAAGAGATATTGAAATGGGTTGGAAGTAATGTCAGGAAGATGTTTTAGGAAATATGGATGGAAAAGATCTTTGAGCAAATAGGATCTTATGTCAATACAGAACAAACCAACTGTGTGGAATGTGTGTTCCTCAAATAAATTGAAGTTCAAGGTTGCAAAGACATCTTGGTGAAATAGAAACAGCATGATCTTTGGCTATCTTGTCATTTACTAGCTCTATGAACTTATGAAAGTAGCATGAACTCTCAGAACTTCAGTTTTCACTAAAATGGGGTTGTTTATAACTGCCTCTCAAAATTATTAGGATTAGAATTAAGATATGAAATATTTTTATACTATATAGTATCAGTAAATATCAGTTTGTTATCACTAAACAAAAAATCCTCTGACATTTTGAACTACAAAACTATCTTTTCACGTAAGTCTGTGCAAGCATTAAATAAGACATTTTATTTTGACTTTAAGAAAATCTTACCATTGTTTATTACATCTTAGTATTTCTTAAGCAAGAACAGTTTTTTGTTTTTTTTTTTTTTAAGATTTATTTATTTATTTATACAAGCACTGGGTACAGTCAGAAGCACAGGAGGGTGAGAATTCACTAGAGCCAGAGCGGGGAGCAGAGCAGGCAGAAGGACCGAAGCACACTGCTGAGGGTAGCAGCGGGCAGCAGGAGAGGTCTGCGCACCATGTGGGACCCTCCTCTGGTGGCCGGGGAGCAGCCGGGGATTGAACTGGTGCTGCAGAGGCTGCGGGCAGCTTCGCAACCCAGCGCTCAACCACTGCGCCACCGGGGAGGCCCAAGAACAGTTTTTAAAGTTAAAATTTCCCCATTGATCTTTTTACTTTTCACATATCTTAACTCTTGTGTCTGTACTTTAGGGCTAATAGAATAAGGTTTTGACAAAACCTACCTAAGGGATTTCTAATTTTCAGCACTTCCATGTTGATAGTAAACAGCATTAGCACTTCTAAATTTTAATAACTGAAAAGTTCTGAGTCAAAGAACGTGAATGTCTTAGCAATAAGTGGTTTTAAAAATAACAGGTGTTTACTACACTGCATAGTTTGAAATGCATTTCCCCCCAAATCCTTTGGAGACATTGATGAAGGCCAATGACATTCAAATGACAAAATATCCCTTTTTGCAATTTAAAATATAACATAAATATAGTAATTTCAGTCCTCTCCTCACCTCACCCCACTACCTGACATAAACCTGTTCATGGACACTAAATTTGGAAATGTCCTTGGAATTTATTTTTAATCATTAGACTTCCTATCATTTTAGATGATATTCTAATATACAAGAATGCATATTTAAGGATATATATGCAGAAAGACGGAACTTAATAATATAGTAATATAATATTAATAACAATGTCTAAAATTCATTGTTTTAAATGTAGATTCTGCACCCAGTACTGAGCACTTTAAATGTTTAACTCATTTATTCCTCACACCAGCCCTTTGTGGGAGATACTATTAACATTTAATATTTAATAAAAGTGAATCATGGGTAAGTCTTGTAATTTTCTCACTTTTGCAGGTTAATAAATGGCAAAACAAGACTCTAATGCAGGTCTGAAGATTCCAAAGACCAACATACTAACTATATTTATGCAGCCACTCAGAAATCACTTTGATGAATGGCTTCTAGTTTATATTCCATACAGACCATATGAGAAGCAGCAGGACTATGAAATGTTGCCAGTGGGTCTAGTAGCGTATCAGGGGGAAAAATTAAGAACTTACTTGTGACTGGTATCTGTGCAGAAGAGTTATATCATCTCTCACCAGCGTCATATCGGGTAAATCTGATGAGTAACATGGAAAGCTAGCGAGGAGCTCTTCTCGTTTGCTGGCACTGATATTGTCAAACACTGGGTAATGGTCCACAGATGCAAATTCGCTCGCTGCACATTCATAGTAGGTACCTGTCAGCAAGGTCACCGCCAGCCAAGTTAATGGAGCCACAAGTGCCCTCTTGGTGATGCTGAAGAACCTAAGGCAAGCCAGCTTGCGTTCCAGGAGGCTGATTTTCCGGTGCCGAGGGGCACAGCTGCAGCAGTATTCAGTAGTAATTGTCCACATCTGGCTTCTCAGAGCATAGCCCACAACCAGGAGGATCAAGGTAGGGATGACTAGAAAAGCAGACCCGTAATAGAAATTTTTCCCAACCTGACAGGGACATCCAAACGTGAAAGAGGAGAACAGTTGTTGCCCACCAATAGTCAAAGCACCAATTAAAGAATTAATACAGGTTCCACTTTTCTGCAGAGAAGATATAAGACTCTGAAAAGTCGGGCTCATCTTGGGAAGCTCTTACACAAATCAGCTGTGGCCCTTTCTGATCGCTGGACTCCAGCAGCTATAATCATTTTATGGAAGCTTACTGGTTAAACTGGTTGTGTCAAGTGACCCATCATCCTTACATGTTTAAAGGATTCTAGCATCTTTCCTTGTGTAGCCCATGAATCCTGAAGCAATAAATGCACTTCAGATTACAGCTGGAAGAAACCACAGGAGGGATTCATCTGGTATAGGTGAAGGGAGAAGATTCTTCAGTATATCTTTGCACTAACAAGAGGATGATTTGTTTGCAAAGCAATAAAATGATCAAATATTTAAGAAGTTTTCTCTATGTAATCAGAAAATATTGTATAGCTTCTAGATAAAAGGCATGCATGGATTAGATTTGGTTGGACTCAAAAAATGAATATCATTTTTTATTCTCAAATAAACAATGTTTATTCTCAAATAAACATTCTCAAATAAACATTCTAATATATAATCAATGAATTAAAACATCATGTTGAGGAAATCACCCAAAGACCAGTACACAAAGACAATGAAATTAAATAATATATTTTAAAAAGCAGTTATGGAAAACAGAAAGGAGATTAAACACCTCCATGGTTTGTATAATAACAGTTCCAGAAGAAAAAAAATGAAAGTATAGGCAGAGAAGTAATATTTGAAGAGAAATAACTGAGAATGTTGTGGAATCAAAAAAAAAATTCACATCAAAAGAGTGTTAGATGTTCTTAGCAGTGTTAAAAATAGACCTAAGTGTAGTTGTATCATAGTAAAACAGCAGAATGTGAACAATAAAAGACATAGTCTTAAAAGAGAAAGAAAAGACATAACCCACAGAACAAGGCCAATAGACTGACAGGGTACTTCTCATTAGGAACAATAGACACCAGCCAACAATACCCACAGTGTGCTTGATACCAACTAAATTACCACTTAAGACAGAGCAAGATAAAGATATTTGAAGACTAAGGGAATTTAACACCCTCAAAACTTCATTCAAAAGATTATTAAAAGATACAATTCAGCACAGAGAAAAATGAATTCTGACGGACGATACAAGTACATATATATTCTAAAATTCCTTTATTTAAAGATTAGCTGTAGAAATATTTTTATTTCAAAAGTTACAACTAAAACACTACCTAGTTATCATAAGATATCACTACTAAAATCAATAAAATTGAAAAGACTGACCTTGCCGGTCAGGTGATAATGCAAGGTAGCTGCAACCCTCACTCTTAACTTTGGAAATGTAAAATGGAACAGCCAGTTTGGAAAATTGTTGTTTTCTTTAAATGTTAAATATTCTCCTGCCTTATAACATAGTCATTTATCCCCTAATTATTTACTTGAGAAAAATGAAAATATATGTCTACATGAAAACTTGTATGTCCATAGCAATTTTATTTATAATAGTTGCAAACTGAAAACAACACAAATGTCTATCAACAGATGAAAGAATCAACAGTGTTATATACCTATATAAAAGAATACCACTCAGCAAAAAAGAGAATAAGCTATCAACATATATACAATAACAGGAAGGAATTAAAAGTAATTTTCTGAATGGAAGAATTCAGGCACACGACTACAAAATGTATGACTATATTTAAATAAAATTCTAAACAAAGTAAATTGATCTATATGGACAGAAAACAGACTTGTACTTGCTTAGGGGTGGAGGAGTAGGAATAAGAAGAATCTCCAAGAGCATAAGCAGACTTTTGGGAGTTATGTCCATTTGTAGCTCTAGGATCTTAATTTATGGAGGTGATTGAATGATAACCTGGAATGGTCAACGCATGGAAAGAAGAATTATTGTTTTGCCATTTGAGGAAGGCACAGCAGGCTGCTCAGGCCACCAGAATGGGACAGAAGGCAAAAAGAGGAGGGGAAAGGCTTAGCCAGACCCTTTACTGGGGTTTCCATGGGAAAGTCAAGGGAGGACAGGGGAAACATCTCAGGACTGGTGGACTTTGGGGAATGCAGACTATGGCTACTTGGCTACTCTGCAGACTACGCAGACTACAGCTACTCTGTTACCTGGTCCTGGGTCCATCTAGAGCAGGGGAAATGTTGGCTTTGTGTATGAGTTGGAAAATGTGGTTCAGGGTGGGCTCTGGATCACAGGGGAGATATACACTATCTTGACTGTTATTTTGTCCTCATAACAATTACCATCGATGCATGAAAAATAGGCAAATAAAGAATCTGAGAAAATAATTAAAACAGGAGTGATGGAAATGTTATTACATTGATTTGATGATTTCACATGTCAAATTAATCAAATTACACATCAATTATAACTCAATAAAGCAACAATAATTGGATAATCACTAAATAATAATCACTAAATAATAGAAATACAATATATAGACCATTTAAAACAGAGGAAATGGAAAAAAAATGAAAGAAATAGTAAACAAAGGGGAAAGGATGGTAAAAAGAATACACAAAATAATGGTCAAAATGAGACCCAACACATCAATAACGACAGAAACAATTTTAGATAACAATTTACTACATGCCAGAAACTATTCTAAACCCCACAATAACTTTATGACGTAGTACTAATGTTATTATCAGCTTTATACAGATGAGAAAACTGAGGTGTAGAGAAATAATGGAAATAGCTCAGGCCTCACAGAGATGAAAGGGAGAGCCAGGATTGGGACCCAGGTGGTCTGGCACATGCTCTTACCTATCACATCAGAGCCAGAGTAAATTCACAGAGTGAATAAAAATTAATCATGCTGCTTACAAGTGACACACTCCAAGCTGTACCATAAAAATAAAAAGTATATCACCAGAAACAATAATGTTTTAGTATAGCCAAGACTGAAGGCGAAATTTGTCAAAAGGGCTAATTTTAACTACTCCATCATAATAAAATTAGCAAAGATATTATGCCTTTTGTCATTTTCTGTGTGCCCATTATATCCTGAATTCTCAGGGTGGCCCTGATGTCACCACACCAGAATCATCAGAGCTCAATGAAACTGATTCTTACACCACAACTCCCCAGCTACCAAGTACATAGAATTTTTCTGTTTTTCTTAAAGAATCTCTCATTCAGAACCTAGAACTGCCAAGAGCAGGGAGGATGAATAAGAAGAGAGCTGCTGTCCCCATACCTTAGTAGCTTATATGACTCTAAAATATTTCACTTTAACATGGAATGAGCAGCAGAATTTTTTTTCATTTGGAGTCAGCAAATTTAGTTCAACCCCATCTTTTTGTGCCTACTCTCAAGCTAACATTGAACAAATTTCTTAACCTCTCTGATTTTCAGATTCCTATCTTATAAAATGGTTAATAATTCCATATTGACAACCTCACAGATTGTAGATGAATTAAAAGGAGATAAAAAAGTGAAAATCATGTTGTAGTGGTATTTCTTATATAGATAGAGGTATTATTGATTTGCTGTTAAAAGTTCCCCATACCCCACAACTAAGCAAAACTGATTTTCCTGAGAATGGAACATACAGCATAGGTACCAACAGAATTACCTTCAATATTGTAGCAGATAGCCACCTACAAGAACAATCTATAGTAATTAGTGTTTGTATAGTTCATTAGAATGTGTTTTATAGCACACATTATCTCTTTGATACTCACAATTATTCTGTGAGGTGGTATTATGACTGCCATTCGGCAGATGTGGAAACTGAGCCATAGAGCAATAAAATAGTCCAAGGTCATGCAGCCTGTAAAATGGTGGCACTGTGGCTTAGCTTGAGTCTTCCAACTCCTTCCAGATTCTTTCAACTACACCACAGTTTGCTTCAAAGACAGTAGTCAGTCACTTTATAGGAAGAATTTTCCATCAAATAGGGCTAATGGATTAAAACCTTAAGATGTAGAAACTATTTACTTAACCTGCATTTTATACTTCTATTTTTGGAAGAGTTTTGACCTTTCATGTCCTGCAGTTGTCAAGATCAAAGGGTTTGTTGTTTTAACTTTAAATATCTACACTTCTACATAAGTAAAGAGAGCCTTAAAAGCAAACATTTCAGGGACTATCAAAAGAAAACTAAGATGTTGCTTTCTCTGCCAGAATCATTATACATTATTAAACTGTAGAACACCCATTTTGATCAAGTTTTATAGGAAAATACCGGCACGCAATTCCATCACTCCTTAAAAAATTGCTCTTTATGATGACTTGAATTTTGTCATCACACAAAATATAGTTCTGTGAAAGCCTTTAGAGTTGCTTAGGTCTGAGCCCAGGATTTAGTGCCTATGGATTGCTGATGCTGTCTCTAATTCACACAGCAATCAATAAAAGACAGAATGATGCTAACATTTAGGTCTATCTTGGATTGTGAAGATTTCTGATTGTGATATTACAACAATGTCTTGGCATGAGAGCAAAACACCACTCTTATACTCCCTTGGGCTAAAGAATTTTCAGTAACTGGTGCTTCTGGCCTGACTTCCCATTATCAGCTTTTATGCTTCTAAATTACAATTCCTCTCCACCAGTGAAGTAGTGTTGGTCAGTGGCAAGGAACGTGGTTACAAGATTGAGTCCTTTTCTGACTGTTTTCCTCTTGGGCTCAGCAAAGAGCAAAAGCAGTAGAGTGCAGCAGTAGCGCTGTGTCTCCAAGCAAGGAAGAACTTGGGAAAACAAAAGAAGATCAAAGATAAATAATACCTTAAAGGTAAAAGCCAACAAAAGAAAATCACATTGTTTATCAAGAAATATGTCTCGACGGGCACACAGAAGACCGGAATATCATAAAATAGTAAGAACTTTTGATAAAAATATTCCCAAAGAGATTTTTTTCTGTTTTGTAGAAAACTTTTTTGAGTGATTTCTGATTTATTTTGAAAGGTGATGCTATCAGCTGACTTTTTCAGCAGTACTAGTATTTAGAGGAGTAAATCATAGATGATGCTAGGGTCTCCTTTTCTGACTAATTTTAGTTACAGAAGAGGCAAGTTTTTGTCTCTGACAGAAAATATGAAATGATTAAGCAATGCTTATATTTCCTTATAATTTGTTGTATTTCCTAATTCATGGACTAGGAAATGAAATGTATATAATTTATGATATAGTAATTTAAATAGGAATAGGTCAACAAAAACTCAGTATCAAAATTATATCTCCTAGTCTTAAGTAGTTTTGATTGTAAGTTTGTATGTACTATTATCCTTCTGTATAGTCTAAGTGTAGAGCGATATTTAAAGCAATTATTTGTAAATTACATTTGGGGAAATCTTCAATCCTCTCTGATTATAGTTTTAGGCATTCAAAAGTTACAGATGTGAAAATGCATCATTAAGTTTAAAGTCCTGTTAATTATTTTGGAAGACTGATAGACATTGCATAAAATTATGTAATTTCAGCCATAGTTACTTAGAATTGTCTGACTAACTGGCACATCTCAGGGGAATGACTGCAGACGTGCCCTCTGATATTCTAGGATCTTGATTTATTTTTATGTGGGACTTTCAAATACTAAAAAAAAAAATGTAGATACCTCTTTTTGTACCTAAATTACCTGTTTTACATATATCCAAAACCTCCTGAAAGAATTAATAGTGTTCTATTTCTCATATATGAAAATAATTGTTTTTTATTTTAACAACTATGGAGATAATCTATGTTGACCTTTCTTATGATCAGTGGTATGAGTTTGAGGCCCTTTTGGACATGTCTTCAAGGTACCGATTTGGTCATGAAACTGAATCAGAAGACTGGTATTTGTGGGTATTAAACATGAAAGTCAGCTGGAAGTTAAATATAATTAATAACCATCAGAATAACAGAGAGAGAGAGAGAGAGAGAGAGAGAGAGAATGGGTTTTTGCTAGCAGAAGTAAAACAAAAGAATTTGAAAAAGAGAAAAAGGAGATAAAAATATGCCCTAACTACATGGCAGAGCTTCAGCATTGTGTTCATTAATAATTATAATTTAGACCAACCTGAAATAATGACATTCTCTCTCTCTTTCTCCCCCCACTCTCCTCTTCTTGCTTCCTCTCCCAACCTTTGCTTATTTTCTGCAGCAGTATCAGAACACAGCAGTAATTAATCTTCTGCTGCGACCCCTTAATGTTTGGCAGATAGTTCATATATAATTTACAGGCATTTTCTGTGATTTATGATTAGGTTTTTGAAAGATTTAAATAGGAACAAAATTAAAATTGAACGTATGGCAACCCTTCAGTGATTTAAGAATATTTTTGTTTAAAATACTTGCTTTACATCCCTTGTTTCCTAGTAGAAATATTAATGTACTCATTGTTTTTCCATATCTGAATTGTATATATTAGTGTCCTTAATGTAATGTTAATTAATGTATATAATATATATTCCACACATATTTGATATTTTGATCTATACTTTTCAATATTAAGTATGTCTCCATGTGCCATATAATAGATTATATCTATTAAAATTTATTTAATTATAACATTCTACCCAATTACAGACATATATTGTCATGATACAAACCCTTACATAAGAGAGTGAACATTGGTATGTTGGGTCAATTTTGGAAGAATTTGAATTAAAATTATGTAACATTTTATAGAAGTCACTTTTTTAATTTATATTTTTATTGTATCGATTTATACTGAGGTAACATTGGCTTACACACTCTAGATGATTTATGGATATAGGTTCATACCTCTTCAGATGCATTTTCCGCACTATGCCCACCACCAAAGTCCACAGTCCTTTAGTCCACTGGACACCCCTTACCACGTAGACCTCACTCCCACATACTCCCCTCTCATAGTCTCAATTCCACAGTCATATCTAGGGTTTGTTTTGGTTTACTTTTTACCTGTTTCTGGTAATTGTCTTTCTCCTGATTTATTTTGTACTTTTTATAGCTCAGTCCCCTCTCTTTCCATCCATGCTGTCACAAATGTTGATTTGTTGAACCATTTCCGCCTACACTTAAAAGAAAAAAATAAAATCCATACTATAAAGGCCTTATTTTCCCCCCACCCCCACCCCAATGCTAGGTTACGCAAGATATCTGGGCCTAGAGTAAGGATACCTCTTGTACCCTGGAATCCATGTTTGACCTTTTTTTTTTTTTTTTTTTGTGGGACCCTCGCCGGCGGCCGGGAGCGGAGCTGCAGAGGCTGTGGGCAGCCTCCCAGCCCAGCGCTCAACCTCTGCGCCACCAGGGGGGCCCTCCATGTTTGACCTTTTATGAAAATGCAAGATCATGCAGAAAAAGTTATCTTCGACAGTGCTTCCCTTTCTTACCTCCACCTCCCACCCACTTGTATTCCAAACAGTGTTTGCTTTTGTGCCCTTCAGAGATAATTGCTATGTCAGAGTGGAGCCTTCAGTCAAGGCTCCAACCCAGCTCTGCCAAATGCTGGGCAATTGGGCAAGTCACTCATTCCTCCCAAGACCTCATTCCTGCTTCTGTAGGACTGAGAGAATTTGAATAAATTGTCTCTAAAATCCCCTTTCCTTTCTTAAATAGTATTAAAGCATAGAAACAAAAGATTAACAAGAGAGCAGAAACAAATAGATTGATTGAACTTAGCATTTTGTTTCTCTTATTTTCACCCTATCTATGCTAAACTAAACCTAAACTATCCTAGTATTAGTTTTACTTTTAATTCACTCCAAAGATTATTTTGGAGATCCGGAAAGAAAGTACAAATTCTTTTCTCTAAGTGTAAAGAAAAATATAACTTATAAACTTCTGCTATAATTGGGTTCATCCTGATGGTCCCCTTGGCAGATCTGGAACCCATGAGGATTGTGCAGATTCCTGAGAAGTCCCCCTCAATTCTTTATAGCATGGTCAGCATATACCAAAGGCCATTCTAGAACAGTAAGAATTTATTTTGTCAGTTTTTTAAAAAACTTCCTCCATGTAAATGCATCACAACTTACATTATGCAAGCAAATGCATAAGATGTTTTAATGTTAAGAAATGTGTATTATTAATTTCTTCTCCCCCCCTCAACGATATATCCAAATATGGGTGCAGTGCTCTCAAAAAGTAAAAATTGTTAAATAATTGTTAAATAAAATTGTGAAAAAACTGTTAAATAAAATTGTTTAAAAAATTGTT
This sequence comes from Talpa occidentalis, assembly GCF_014898055.3. Classification (NCBI taxonomy): domain Eukaryota; kingdom Metazoa; phylum Chordata; class Mammalia; order Eulipotyphla; family Talpidae; genus Talpa; species Talpa occidentalis. Next base: position 116,006,699 of record NW_023602073.1, on the reverse strand, counting down.
AAATAATTAGTAGGAGATAGAAAAAAGGAACACATGATCTTGAAGACTACTTTTGACAATAAGATTTTTAATTTTAGGAAAAAAGTAATTTATTGTTGGTAATTTTATCATTATCTTTCTCCAGAACAAGGATCTTTTTGTTCTAACCTATGGAGCCCTGGTTGCCCAACTGTGTAAGGATTATGAAAAAGATGAAGATGTGAATAAATATTTAGATAAAATGTAAGTAGAAGTCTTTCCTTATTGTGGAAAACACAGCATGTCTCAACATCCTCTGCATTTTGTCTGCCTCTAATGACTTCCCTTATTCCATTTCACCAGCACTTTTAGTGCAATAAATTGCATCATAGACTTGACATAATTCCCTACAATGGCATTTGGGTTGGTACCATAAAATAAGGAATTTTTTTCCTATGAATTTCAAGTATCGGACTTTTTTAAAGTTAGAAATAATCTATTTGCTAGTCACTTACAAGCAAAGGGTGTGGTAAAACTGAAATAGTTCTCTTAACAATATGATGGCTAATTAAATTGGGTCCTTCCAGTCTTTTAATAAAACTCTTTCAAACATAAATGTATGCTTATACAAGCATAGACCATCTGTGGAAGTCTACGCAAAAAGAACTACTAATTGTAGTTGTTTAAGAGAACTGGGAGATTGGGAATTAAAGATAAAAGGGAAATTTTCATTTTCTAACATAGTGTTTTTATTATTTGAATGCTTTTATCATTATTATTCTTTATTCTAAAATCTATACTGAATAAAAAAACCGACACCATCCTCTTTTAATAAAGCTCATTCTCCCTGCTTAAATAATGGGGATTTCTCTGCCTTTTAAATTCCTCAGAATTATAAGATCATCAGTAATCATCAGATTATTGTCCAATAATCAGATATCTGTCAATATTTTGAATCTTTCAATTATGGATCCTGGAAAGGGTAAAGATTAGAAAACCTGTACTAATTAGAAAATTTAGTTAGACAGGAGGGGAAACAACCTTATTGGGCATTCTAGAGCTTTTTAGAAAAATGATTTATTGCAATTTCTGTTAGAATTCAGAACAAAAAAAAATAGAAAGTTTGAAAGATTTTATTTGAAACTTTGGTTCCTTCCTTTCAGTATGCTTAGCCTTTCTCTATCGAAATTTTCTTTTCCCATTGTCCTGTGTTTATTTTGGCCCATGTGATTTTTTTTTGTTACTGCATTTTTTCTTAATTATTCAAAAGCATACTCTCAACTAAACTGTGGGAGCTTCTTAGTTTGTTTTACTTAGGGCACACTTACACATGTGATACAGCATTTCCAGAAGTTATTCCATTTCATTTAGCTTATGTTAAGTTGCATTATTGTGTGGAATAGCTGTAGAAAATGAAGACACACATCTCATTAAAAAATACCTTTTTGTAAGTATTTAACCAATTTTAACACTATGAATGAAATATTGAAGAATAAATTTTGAGTCTCCAGAAAGACCTTAGAAAAAGCAGTAGTTCACATTTGTATTTCTTTAATAGCTTTTGCTTAGTCTTTTTTTTTTTTTTTAAGATTTATTTATTTATTTATTTATATACAAGCACTGGGTACAGTCAGAAGCGTGGGAGGGTGAGAGAATTCACCAGAGCCAGACTGGGGAATAGAACAGGCAGACTGATGGAGAAATACACTGCTGAGGGGAGCAGCGGGTGTGGCAGGAGAGGTCTGTCACACCATGTGGGACCCTCACCGGCTGCCGGGGATTGAACCGGTGCTGCAGAGGCTGCAGGCAGCTTCGCAGCCCAGCACTCAACCGCTGCGCCACCAGGAGAGGCCCTTAGTCTTATATTTTTAATGTAATATAGACATAGTATATATAGTTAGGGGAAATATACTTTTCCCCAAGGGCATATTTCTCATATATATATACATATATATTACATATTGCTCTGATCACAATATTTTGACATTCCACCACAGTTTCCATCATGAGCAACCAAATTTGTAGATTTGCATAATGATATACAAAACACTGGAAACATTTTTTAATCCTGGTACAACTATATTTGCAAAGTTCATGTTCTGTTCTTTTAAGGTCTTGTAAGAGTGAACATCCTGGCTAGAATTATAAAGCATTTTTCTCAAAAGGCAAGTAAGCTAAAGGAATTATTTCTGTGTGTTCAGAAACATAACATAGATATAATGACTTCATGAGCACTGTGACATTAACTCCTGTTCCTTCCCAACCATTCAGTCATCAAATCTCCCCTATATTACATGCTATGTGGGAAGTATTACCTCTACAAACTGTGGTGCTTTTATCTCTTGTATCCTCTATTGCTTCATCCAAATCATTCCACTTGTCTGCATACATGTTGCTATGAAATTAAAATATTTTTTAAATTTATTTTTTATTTTTTGAAATTAAACCATTTTTGTGACAGTGGTTTATAAAAGTATCTTTATTCCTCTTCATTTCCACTACTAAGTTATATTCCTCAACTAGATTGAAAGTTCTCAGGCCTATCTCGTTGAAGGTGTCTGCCCAGCCATTTAGCCACACTCAATTCTGTGAGCGCATCTTAGTAAATGCTTTCAGAATTGTCCTTCAGCCATTGGCTGTGTGGTGGTGTGCACAAATAATACAAATACCCTCTCTCCCAAGTCCCATAGATTCAATTTCCCTGGAATGAGAAATAAGTTTTCTAACTTGGCTCTTGTTTTTCTTTTCATTAAATATCAGAGTTCTAAGTGCTAAAATCTGCATTGGCAACAAAAATTGATTTCTCAATTTCCTTCTTCCTCTCCTTTGAGAACCTATCCTGGACATGTCTAGCCGCCTAGCCTAACAGCTATAGTAAGCAAAGAGTGAGAATCCAGGTGCCCTCTCCTGTAGCAGACAAGTTAGCTAGACCTTCGTTCTGATCCTCTTAATAGCTAATTATAAGAAAGGTAGTTGCCAGTGAGAAACGTTAGGCTAAAGACACCAGCCTTCTTTGATTTTAATTTACACTGTCGAGTTTGGATTAGTCTTGATTCCAGTCAGACTCCATTGCTCGTAAGAGACTGAACAATATTTTCCAAATGTATTGGTCTCTGCTTCTGCAAACTGTGGGACAAATAAGGAACCCATTGCCAAATAGCCATTTGACAAGTTTGGTTTTATTTATTTTCCACTTGTGCAAGTGCTACACAGAAAAATCAACACTGCCAGATTTCACTAATTACTTAAATATCATTTTTAGAATACACTCTTTCCTTCATCTACAGGGGATATGGCATTGGAACACGCCTGGTAGAAGACTTTTTGGCTCGATCCTGTATAGGAAGGTGCCATAGTTATGCAGAAATTACAGACATAATTGCTCAGGTAAATGCATTTCAGCCCTGTCAATATGGTTTTAAAATCTTTGATTTCTTGTAAGTGTGGGGGGTTTCTGCTCTGGTTGAACAGGTTTCATCTATATTCCTTATCAGGTACTAGAAGAGGAGGTTCATATTAATAAGCCATTTTATTTTAGCGCAGAGATAAAGCTATTGTCAGCAGAAATACTTTCAGGCATGTAAGCATTTTTAGCTTTTCTGACCACTTGGCATATGAGGATTGTATGTCCTACATTGGGGAAAATGTTATATGAACAGAAGTAGCATGTAATAACAGTCGTATGGCATGCATACTCAATATCAATTAATTTCTTTATATAATCATTTTCAGCACATGGGAGAAGGTAGACTTTGACTGTCTCAGAGAATATTGTTGTATCATTTTATTCTCTGAGAAATGTTTTCCCAAGAGAAAGATAAAGCTTCCCATAAATGTTACGTACTCTAAGAACTTTCACTTCTGTAATACATGAGAAACAACTTGGAATCATGTGAGACTTGCTCAAGTTTCATAGATGAGATCAGGAAATGCATATGTACACAAAGTTCCTTTAATCTGCAGGTCTATTGTGGTAAACATAGAATTGTTCATTTGTGGGAGATCTAGAAAGTTTAAATGGATATGAGATATAAATTTATGAGGGCCAGGTATTTTGCCTCCAGTTTTTTAAAAACATCCAAGTAAGTCATTCTCTTTCTTCATTACTCGCCTGATTTTTGATAGTTACACAACTTGAAACTGATTCTTCATCTAAATCATCATAATAGTTCTACATAGGGTTTGGTGATTCCAGATGGTTTATTTTATCTTTCATTCTTATAGGTTCCCTGAGAAGTAGGCAGCAGATTATCCCCATTTTATAGATAAGAAAACTCCCAGAAAGAATATGATAAAAACTGAATACTAGTTGATGTGAAAAAATATATACATTCAAAAAACAATCCAAATAAATTGTTTCCCATTTATTACTTTTATCTCATGACGAGTGAATTATCATGTTGAAATTGAAATCTATATGTTCCAGTCCTACTGCGGTGAGTTTACTACCCCGCTAAAGAGTTTTTAAAAAATCTCTTTCCATGTTTGCAAAATGTAACTAAGATCCTGAAGTGGTAGGTTTGAGAAAGAAAAAGAATTTTCACTAAACTAATTCTATGGGCAATGCTACTAGAATAACAACTATTTCATGGAAAGTAAATAGTTGAATTATAGATACAGATGTTGTGTTCTATTTCTGTGAAAAAAAAAATGCCTTTGAAATTCTGATAGAATTACTTTGAATCCATAGTTCACTTTGGGAAGTATAGAAATTTTAAAATATTGTCATGAGCAAGGAATGTTATTCCATTTGATTGTGTCTTGCTTAATTTCTTTCTTTTTATAGTTTTCTATACACACGACTGTCGCCTCCTTACCTAAGTTTATTCTCCTTAGTTAACTTTACTCTTAGGCATTTTATTCTTTCTTGGTGCTATTGCTTAATAGGAGTGCTTTCTTCTTTTTGAATAATTGTTAGTATATAGAAACCCAGCTGATTTTTGTCTGTTCATTTTGTATCCTGCAAACTGAAATCATTTATTAGTTATAATTTATTTTAGGAGTCTTTAGGGTTTTCTACATATGAAAAAAATATCATCTGCAGAGATAATTTTACTTTTTCCTTTCCAATTTTTATTTTATTTTTTTTAGAGGCATGTTTTTTATTTATTTATTTATTTGTTTGTTTGTTTGTTTTGTTTGTACATGCACTGGGTACAGTCAGAAGCGCGGGAGGGTGAGAGAACTCATCAGAGCCAGAGCGGGGAGCAGAGCGGGGAGCAGAGCGGGGAGCAAAGCAGGCAGAAGGACCGAAGTACACTGCTGAGGGGAGTAGCGGGCGGCAGGAGAGGTCTGCGCACCATGTGGGACCCTCATCCGGTGGCCGGGGAGCAGCCGGGGATCGAACTGGCGCTGCAGAGACCGCGGGCAGCTTCGCAACCCAGCGCTCAACCGCTGCGCCACCGGGGAGGCCCATTTTTTATTTTTATTTTTTTGCATAGTTGCACTGGCTAAGACTTTCAGCACTGTATTGAATAGAAGTGGCAAGTGTGGGCATACTTCCTTTGTTCCTGACCTTAGAGAGAAAACTTTCAGTTTTTCACCATTGAATATGGCAATGAGGAAAGAATTATCTTCTCAACAAATGTTACTGGGAAAAATGATACTTACTTGCAAAAGAATGGATTTGGAACATATCTTATACTCAAAAATAAACTCAAGGTAGATTAAAGACTAAAATAGAAGTTCTGAAACTAAAAACCCTAGAAGAAAACATAATGGAAAATCTTCATGATGTTGGTATTGGCAGAGATTTCATGGATATGACACTAAGGGCACAGATAAAAAAACAAAATGAACAAGTGAGACTATCAAACTAAAAAACTTCTGCACAGTTATGGAAGCAAGAGAGTAAAAAAGACAACCTATGGTATGGGAAAAATATTTGTAAACCATTTATTTGATAAGAAGTTAATGTCTAAAATATGTAAGGACCTCCTATAACTCTAGTTTAAAAAGAACCTAATAACCCCATTAAGAAAGGTTAAGGATTTAAATAGATGTTTCTACAAAGAAGACTTTTATTTTTTAAGATTTATTTATTTATTTATACAAGCACTGGGTACAGTCAGAAGTGTGGGAGGGTGAGAGAATTCACCAGAGCCAGAGCGGGGAGCAGAGCAGGCAGAAAGACCGAAGTACACTGCTGAGGGGAGGTCTGCATGCCATGTGGGACCCTCCTCCGGGGTCGGGGAGCAGCTGGGGATCAAACCAGCGCTGCAGAGGCTACAGACAGCTTGGCAACCCAGTGCTCAACTGCTGCGCCACCGGGAAGGCCCCTAAAGAAGACATTTTTAAATGCCCAACACTAGTCACTAGAGGAATGCAAATCAAAACCATAAGATATCACCTTATATCTGTCTAAATGACTATTAAAAAACACACATACAGGGCCTCCCCTGGTGGCGCAGGTGATAGAGCACAGTGCTGTAAAGCTGTCCACAGCCTCTGCAGCGCCATTTTGATCCTGGCCACCCTGCAGGCGAGGGTCTGACATGGCGCAGCAGACCTCTCCTGTCACTCCCTCTGCTCCTCTCAGCAGTGTATTTTGCCAGTCTGCCTGTTCTGTTCCCCACTCTGTCTCTGGTGGATTCTCTCACCCTCCCACGCATGTGGCCTGTACCCCAGTTCTTGTATTAAATAAATCTTTAAAACAAAAACACATGTACACACAAAGATAACAAGTGTTGGTGAAAATGTGGCAAAATTGAAACCCTTGCACACTATTGGGGATAACAGTGCAGGCACTATGGGAAACAGGAGATGGTTCCTCAAAAAATTAAAATTTAACTACTATATGATCCAATAATTTCACTCTGGGTATTTATCCAAATAATTGAAATAGAGATCTCAAAGATATATTAATACTTTTATATTTATTGCAGCATTATTCACAATAGCCAAAATGTGAAGACAACTTAAATGTTCACTGACAAACACAAATAAATGGATACAGAAAGTGTAGTTTATAAATTCAATGGCATAGTATCCTATCTTTTATTTTTTAATTTTTTCTAAAAAAATCATTCAGCAACAAAAGCTAAAAAGATTGTAGGCTGATTTTAACAGAGTATCCTATCTTTTAAAAGGAGGAAATACTGCGGTATACAGCAACATGATGATAGACAAATCCTTCGTGATTCCACTTAATATAAGTCTTCTAAAATAGTCAAATTCATAGAATCAAAAAGTGAAATGGTGGTTGCGAGGAGTTGAGGATAAAGTAAAATGGGGTGTTACTATCCATGGGCATAAAGTTTCAGTCAAGCAAGACGAATGAAGCGTAGGATTTGATGTTTTTTAGGCAACATAGTTTACACTTAAAAATGTGTTAAGAGAGTAAGTTTCATGTGTCCTCACCACAATAATTTTTAAAAGCTTAAAAGATAGAGGTCTGTTTGATATAAAAATAAGAACATGAACAACATCTACTTTTCAAATATCTCTTCTCTAAACATTTCACATCTTTATGACCTTTCTGATGTCATGGAAATTCTTGTCTGCTCATGCTCTCAATGGACTAGGTAATGATCCACTTCCACTCCCAGGCGAAATTCTTCCATCACCCTCACACCCTTTTGTGTAAAGGGTTTGTCTTTTGGTCTTTGCACTTTTCTTCAAAGGTCTGATTTCTTCCCTCTTAATCATTTCCACTTCTCCAGCAAATGTTCTTTTGCATGTGGTGATGTTGTACCCAGTTCAGGCGTACTTGAGCACAGGTGAAGGCCAGACTTCAGCTGTGTAGTCACCTGCCCATGCCTTGCTTGTAATTAGCAACGTTTATTAAAAGGTCTGAACTTCAGCAGCGTTATCACATTAATCCTTGTAATCACTGCTCAGAGGAAGCAGGTGTTAAATGTGACAGTGTCAGTTTTATAAACAAGGTAGGGTCCGACGACTTTTAGCATAGTCACATGCTGCCTGTGGATCACAGCAAAGTCAGAAGGAGGACCTAATGGCTGTGACTTTTGTTGGGCTAGCCTCTCAAACATGCTTTCCCACAAAACACGGCCACCAGCCTCTCCAGGTACTCAGCACGTATATACCGTGGCTTCCCCAGAACTCATGATCTCCGCCCCAGCTCCAGAGGAGGAGAGGTTGAAAGAGAAAGAATGCATATGAAGATAATCTGTTGGATGAAGAAAACTGCCTAAATAAGTGCACAATTCCTCTGAGAGTCAGTCAGTAAACTACTGCAAGTAGGAGTAGGTCTCCTGACCCGATACCTTACTTTAAACTCATTTTCCTCTGAGAGAGGATTATGTAACTTCTGGCATTAATAACATTTCCCTCTCTTGTTTTCCTCATTTTGCCTTTTTCAAAGGGGCGGTCACTTGGTTTGACACAGCCTTTTGACAGGCTTTAGGCAACAAATTGCGCCATCTAGTGGTCTGAAAAGAAACCCATTGGTGGATGCCAAATCAAAAAGGGCAAAAGAAACCTTAGTCTTTGTATTTTACATAAAAAAGGGCAGACTAATTCTAAAGTCACCTTCCTGCAAGATTAAAGTGTGTTTGAAATATTTTATTTTGTCATATACAGTCTATTTTTGCAGTGATTGCCTCAAAGTACAATTAAAAATCTTAAATTAGACATAATTTATAAAAATTTGTCATAGCATCATTATCATATTGAAAAACCTCAGATTTTTTTTCAGGAAAGGTCAATGTAACTCCCATCTGTTACCAGTTTTTCCCTTAGTAACCTTATAAACTAAAAAGTGCATCTGCCATTAGCCCCAGTGTACTGACAATGTAATTGAAACTTAGATCATATCACCGTGGACACATAGAAAAGTCATCTTAAAAGTCTTCTGACCTTTTTTCAGTGATTTTTTTCCCCAAAAATAAGTTGCTTCTTTAATATACCTTAAAGAGTTTCTCCAACTATGATCATTGTTATAGAAAAATGAAAATGTGGAATTTACAATAATCATAGCTCACGTGTGTGATGGTAGTGAAAAATTAGAAAGTTTAACTGTAATTTAACAAGCATTAATCTCTTGCAGTGTACCACAAAGGCTAGTAAAACTTACAGTTGTATCTTTTCTGGTCCAAGGTCTAAAACACATTTCCTTAGTTACACAAAAATGTAGTCCATGGTTTCTAAACACATTTATAAGTTTTATTATTTGGAGAAGTTAATTAAAAGTAAACTTGATGATTTAAATCAAGATCATCATAAAGTTATACTTTACAAAAAAATTATGTTGCTTTTCAAATGTAATTTTTTTTTTTCTTTTTGAGGTAACATTAGTCTATTAACACTCTAGACTTAAGGTGCACAATTTCTCACCTCAGCAACTGTTTATATCTCACCACGCCCAATACCAAATATACAGTCATTGTGTACCACTGACAATTAAAAGTAATTTAAACAAAAGGAGCTCTGATCCTCATCAGATTCTGAATGATAGTCTCACCAAGTCCAATGTAGTAGAGATAAAAAGATAAAACCCCACATCCTGCTCAGTTACATTCCAATTGTGTGAGCCTGTACCTCATTTAGCTTGTTAGTACCTCAGTTTCTACCTGCCAGATGAGGCTTCATTTAGTTGTTCTCCTGATTTTGCATGTCTTGCTTTTCCCACCTAAAATCTTGACAGAAAGCTATAACCATAAATAGGGAGTATGGTGGGTGTTGTGTTCAAGGCCTCCTCAGAGCACCTCTACCTTCTGGTTCTAGATCATGCTTATACTGCATAAATTCTGCTCATCAACTCTGAGAAAGCTTTTTACTGTCAAGTCAATGTGATGATGGTTCCTTAAGGGGTACAGAAGGAATTTCTCACTTTAGTATAAACATCATATCTGCGCAGTTATCACAGTAAGAGGAAATTTTAAAATAGAGAAAAATATTATGTAATACAGAATATAAAAAAACTTGTTAAACTTGAAATACTGATTTTTGTATTTTTTAAATACTTGTATTTTTTAAATACTTAAAAAATTGGAACTCAAAAGCTTGCGCGTGTTTTGGAAATTCTGGAAAACAAAACTGACATCCTTTCTCTTTAATAGTAAAAGTTGAAATTTTATCTTAATTAAATGTGAGCAATGATGTTTTGGGTGAAGGATATAAAAATCAATGAGATAATTGAAAGGAAATGTTCATAGGAGGCAATATAAATGAGGATGCTTGAAGCAATAAACGATGTCTAAATGGTGAATGTTGTGAGCATAAACTTGAGGGCAAAAGATTTAAGAATATAATCTAGAGAAAAATCTAAATAGCAGAAGGAATTGCTATTGAGTCATTTTTACTTCAATAAAGTGGTCCATTTAAGATTCAAGCTGAGTCCACATTAAAGAGTTCCAGCAAAACCAATTTCTCATATTTAAAAAGTTCAGATCTGAATGTTCAAAACTGCCATGGCTCAGTCTATACAAGTAATTCAATTATTTTGCAGCCGAAATGCCTGAGTCATTTTAGAATGGTAGCAGCTCCAAGGTCAGAGAATGTAACCTCTGATACGAATTTGTGTTCAGAAGCACTGATTTCACACTTCCATAGAGACATCCAAATCTGACTATTTTAGTCATTTCAGAAAGCAGTGCCATGGCATGCGAAATGAATCAGTGAGGGCCATCAGGTGACAAAATCCAAACAAGCATTCCCACAAAGCAGGCTTAATATGAAAATTATTAACTATTTTGAGGGGATTATTTTACAAGAAAGAAAAAAAATGTTAAAAAACATGTTGGTGTATGGGGAATATAAAAATAAAATTTATTATTTAAAAAAAAAAACATGTTGGTGCTGAGTGGATACCCAAAGAAACACTTTTGAAGGTATCCCCTTCCCTAGGCTGGGATTGCGACGTCCTTGGAGATAGGTGTTTGTGGTCCATGGAAAAGGTTGCCAGACTGAGACTAACAGGCTGGGAATTATAGGTCAAAGTTGGTAAACAGGAAACCCCCATGGGGGCATAAGTGGGCTGAGGCAGCCATGAGGGAACTCCAGGCTGGATTTAGCAAACTGGAAAGTGAGCACCCAAGTATTCCATGTACTGCCAGTTGCAATTTCCAGCAGGAGCAAAACAAGGAAAATCACAGTAAAGGCCAGGAAAAGAAGTCCCTTCCTCATGCTGCATTTATACAGAATCTCCTTCTGCTGGCAAAGAAGAAATGTTTCCAAGATTCAGTTCCAGCCTAAGAAGGTGATGAAGAGTATACGGAGTTGAGGTAATACGTCAACAACTAACACCAAAGGCATGAATTGGTGTACTTGTTACAATGGTTTTATGGCCTTTTTCAACTTTGGCAGCCTCATGTATGACCCTTTCCTAACACTCTTGCCCACACAGGAATTATTCTCACCTCCAAGTTCAACTCTCACTAGCTTATAGAAATGAGGCAAGGGCAGCCACAGTCTTTTCTCAGCAGGGTGGTATTAACTTCCTGCAATTGAAGACACAAAATAGACTAAAGAGTACAATTTTCAATGTTCAAACTTTTCTCCTGAAATAGTCTTTTAATAGACACTAAAGTTCATTAAAAGTAGTCACTGTCTCTTTTTCTCCAAGTGTCTCTATAACAAATTTATGTTCTCTCTCTCCCCTGACTATTAAGTTTGTTCTATTTTATTACTGTCAGAAATGCTACTAAATGACATTATGGCCCAACCCCCAGTATATAGCTGGCTCAGAACTTGTGCTTTCTGCCCTGGAAGTTCAGGTAGTGAGATGCAAAGCACAATGTAATTTGTGTTGAAAGCTGGAGGTTTAGACTTACAGTCTGTATAAATATCTCACAGGCTTTAAATCGACCAGGTCCACTCTCTGAACTATCCAAAGTTCTTAATGTGCAAAGGGTGAGACCTTGTTTGCATTGCAGGAGTCAGGAGTTGCACTGTTGAGATGAGTAAGCAGATATGGCAGAACAACTTTGAAGGGAACTCGTGATTAACTTCCCTCAGAACATCATCACTATGAAAACAGAGCAACAAACATCTGCATTTCACTTGAGTGTCTTCATCATCAGTGTGTGAAATATAATTTTATTGTGTTCTGTTTATTAATTTTCCCAAAATTTGCTGTTGACCAGTTTCATTCTATATATTTCTAGTATCCATCTAAGTAGAGCAAAAGTTTGCACAAAAAAAGGGAAAGAATACAGAGATTTCTCAAATCACAATGAACTGATATGATACTTATTTTCTATCTAACAACCTTTTCTAATTTCTGGAAAGTTCAATTACCCATCAAGTCTGTACACTTTTCAAAAGGAGGGATAATTTCAGGTATTCTTGGGATTTGGCCCACCAGGCCAGGCAAAACAGAATATTGTAGACATTCATATTGTTGAAGTGAATTTAAAAAATGTATGCAGATCTTATCACTCATCTACCCCTTGATCTGCCCAGAAGGGGGCAGTGGTCCACATTTATTTCTAGATTAAAGACTTCCTCACCCTCCCCTTCCACCATCTGCAGATGTAATCAGTCACAACACTGAAAATCCAGTACTACAAAATGTTCAGTAGCTCACAATAACAAGATTTGGGCAGTGACAGGATCCTGGACAGGAAAATAGCTCATTCTCATTACATAATAGACAGTGAATTAATCTTTATAATTTTCTTTTTTTTAAAAAAAAAAAGATTTATTTATTATTTATTTATACAAGCACTGGGTACAGTCAGAAGTGCGGGAGGGTGAGAGAATTCACCAGAGCAGGGAGCAGAACAGGCAGACTGGCGAAGTACACTGCTGAGGGGAGCAGCGGGCGGCTAGGAGAGGTCTGCGCCATGTGGGACCCTCGCCTGGCAGCCGAAGATCGAACCGGCCCTGCAAACGCTGCGGGCAGCTTTGCAACCCAGTGCTCAACCGTTGTGCCATTGGGGAGGCCCAATCTTTATAATTTTCTTAAAACATTTCTTCTGTCCAATCTCCCAAACTGACTTCTCTGGGTGTTTCATATTCAAAGTCCCCTAAAGAGAAGCTGCAACTGCACTTGGCCTCTGTTAGGTCAGCTTTTGTGTTAGGCCACTTCAAGACTCCTACTTCAACAATGAATGGACCACTGAGTTCTCAAATGCCCATGCTAGTCCATTAACTGCAACCAGAATGGCAGGGTAATGAGGCACAGAACGTGGCAATCACAGGAAGAGGGGTGTGGGTATGGAAAACATTCTGAAAGTTCCCAAAATGGGACAGAGTATTTAGCAGTGACCTTGTTTGACCTGTCTAGGAAATTAGCAACAATAATTTGAGTCTTACTTTACCTACAAACCCTCTTCTAACTCTATTCATCTTATTGAGGCTGAGGTTTGTTTTCTCTTGTTTCAGAGGCTAGATTTCATTTATAGAAAGAATAGTATAGCAGGCTCCATTTCACATGCCAGTTTTAAGTTTTTGAAGTATAGAGAATTGTCTTTGTTATACATTATGCAGGTAATAATCAAGTAAGCAAATCTCAGTGCCACCCCCTACAAAAAAAAAAAAAAAGAAAAGAAAAGAAAAGAAAAACACTTGCCCTAGGAAGAAGTCTGAGGAAAACCATATTGTTAGTTGAAAGAAAGTGTTTTAGGCCATTAGCAGACATTTCTCAGAACAGACTCAGAGGGATGCTTTGACAGAAGGCAGATAAGTAAATTCTCTTGAGAAAAATGACTTGAAACAGAGTATTAAATTTTCTATTGAGTGTCTCACAAAGAAACCAATCATAAAAGTTTGCTCTGGTCTGCTAATCCTCTGGAGATTTTTCTTTTGTTTCTGTTTTCGAAAACTTTTACAGTTCTTTGTCTTAAAATTCTGTGCTTTTTTCCAAGGAATGTTACCATGATGACCTGATTTTTTATTTTAGTAGGGTTTAAAACTGCCCAGATTAAATTATCTTGAACCAGCCACTCAAGTTGGAGACATCAGACATCGTTTTAAAAAAACAAAACAGTCTTGCTCCTTATGCGTCTGTGTCTTACTGATTTCATTTGGCTTCCTTCATTTCCTAAACATTGTACATTTTATAAAGAACTATATTTCCTAGGACCTCCCTGGTGGCACAAGGAGTTAAGTCTCAGCACTATGAAGCTATTGGCAGCCATTGCAGCATGAGTTTGATCCCCGGCCAGGGAGCTAACCCACATGTCACAGCAGATGTCTCCTGTCTCACTTGCTGCTCCCCTCAATAGTGTATTACAGTCAATCTGCCTGTTCTGCTCCCCACTCTGTCTCTGGTGAATCCTCTCACCTCCCCGTACCTCTGGCCAACACCCCAGCTCTTATATGCATTAATAAATAAATCTTTAAATATATATATATATTTCCTAAGTCAACATATTTCCCAATTCTGGGTACAAGCCTAAATATAATGCACCCAGTAAAATGTTCAGTACTTCAATTGTGCTGATGTAATTTTTTGCATAATACTGTCCTTTTAAGAATAAAATTTAAATCTCACCACGTTTTCCTTTTACACTAAGTTTCCATTAAGGAGCAGACTAAAAGATGCAGCCTCAGATGCATAAAATTGTGGGGGCCCTGGGATCTTTTTGTTATTAGGCAAACTCCTGCCCTTTGTTAAAATCACTCACTAATGTGGAGGCCTGGTTTTTGCTGATGATCTTCTCAAAAAATGATTCATTCTTGCTGCTTTCGCCTCCTTGGCACCAGGAAAACATCACTGCCACCCCTTGTTAGTATCACCAGATGGTAATGTGTCCTGGCTCAGCTCTCTATCCTCTGGGACATGAGGCCGAGGTACTGTGTTCCTGGCACAGACAGTAAATGAAGGGGAACTTCCACTCAGCCCAAGTCTACTCCACCACAGGCCGCTTAAGGCTGTGCCGAAGTCAACCTGTCAGGAAATGTGCACAATGCCAGTGGGAAGGGAGGGTGAAGGTGCAGGGTATCTACCACTTATTTCACCTACACCAATCAACTGACAGCTGTGACTTTGCAGTTGCAGTCGCTGAACGCTAAAATATTTAGGCATCTTGCCATTGACTTATACTAGAATAACTTGGAAATAGAAGTTTGCAAATTTAGCCATTATTGCCTGTGCCTCTCACCCCCCACCCAAAATACCAAAGTAGTAAACTGAAGAGCTGGAATGGTAGAAGCTCAGAGTCTAGGCTGGATTTGGGAGCCAGACATTCTTCACTTTGTCACTCTTGGGGAGCTGAAGGGGTGGGGGGGGGAAACCCAGAGAAAGGCTCTATCATTAATCAGAGGGTCTAGGCAGACATCATTAATCAGAGGGTCTAGGTGACCAGGTCACCGAGAGCCATTCCCAGGTTAGGACAGGCAGGGTGGATCTGGAAACCTCAGCACCCACTTGCCTCAATTCTCAACACTTTGCAATGATTACATCTTCCTTTCATTGCTCAACTGGACAATGGAAGCTAGCTAGAGAGTCTAAATAGAATATATTTTTTTGCTATTAATTAGTATTTTTCAAAGGTTAACTCAAAATTTATTCATTTGGGCCTATTGAATTACCTTACTTTTTCCAACATATGATATTAAAATAAGTGGGAGCTCTTGCTAAACAGTGGTTGAATTCCATGGAAGTCACAGCACAACACCACACAGCATTCCAGAGAAGGCTGGCATCAGCTTGCTGAATGTCAAGCTATTTTCCTACTTCATAGCATTTTTGAGCAGGGAAGAAGGGAGTGGAGGAAATTAAAGGAAAGAAAAAACCCTTTTTAGTCATAAAATTCTTAATACTAAAAAAAAAAATGAATATTAACAGCAAAAGCAACCCATAAAATATTTTGAGAATTCCTACCATGTGGGTCAGAATCATGGTAGCCGGACTTAAAAATAAGAAATTGTTTGAAGCAAAACAACTTAGTCTTCCTTCTCTACATAGGCAAAAAGTGCTTTATGTAAACATCCACACATTTGGTCTATTCTCCCTTGTACCTCTGGAAAGGAGGAGAGAAGAAAAGCGTAGGATGTTTTCGTTTGTGGGAAAACGTTGTGCATGTAGCCACAAAGTCTGTGGATTCTGCAGAGTGAGTGTAATCCAGAAGCACACCGCAATTACTGATGGCAGCGTTCCAATATGAAGGCAAGTCACCTGCAGCAAAGTAACCCTTAAGCCTTTATTATGACTGTATTTGCATAACATTTTAACATCAGTCACAAAAAAGTATCTTTTCAGACTCAATTCTCAGTGAATTCTTAAAGTTACCTTCCTTATAAATGTCCACCTTCCACTTCCACTTCTGTGGAAAGTTTCCAGCATGAAATAGGTTGTCATTTCTTTTCTTCTGAGTGGAAAAGCCAAATTTAGAATGTGATCTCACAGAGAGACAAGCATTCTTTTGAGTAATTCAATTTTAACAAACAACTGAACATGAAAAATATTTCAACCTTACTAAAAGATTTCCTTCCAGAATCAAATATGAAACTTTGTATTTATAATAAGCATGTTCCAGCCTCCAAAGGGGATTAAGCTACCCTAACGCTCTTTATCAAAATCTCACTCAAAAAGGTGTAAGTTCAGGGCCTCCCCTGGTGGTGCAGGCGGCTGAGCGCAGCACAGTGAAGAGGTCCACAGCTTCTGCAATACCGGTTTGATTCCAGCCAGCTTGGTGAGGGTCCCACATGGCCCAGCAGACCTCTCCTGTCTTGCCCGCTGCTGCCTTCAGTAGTGTATTTCATCAGTCTGCCTGTTCTGTTCCTACTCTGTCTCAGGTGAATTCTCTCCCCCTCCTGCGCATCTGGCCTATACCCCGGTTCTTGTATAAATAAATAAATAAATAAATAAATAAATAAATAAATAAATAAATAAATAAATCTTTAAAAAATAGTGTAAGTTCAAAGTCACAGCCACTTGCCTTTCCTACAAGTAATATAGGTTCCCTTCTGAGTTTACCCTCCGTGATCAGTCTCCAACCGTAATAGCTCAGTTTGCCCTTTTGCATCTCCTAAAATCTCATGATGTCTCATGACACATTTTAGGCTTCATTAGGCTTAGTCAGCCACTGCTATAAATGATTTGAATTAGAGCCAGAGGCTCCCCCATGTCAGCTGTGCAGGGCAGTGCAGGCTCCTTGGGAATTTTGGGCAATGATGGCATCAGATTAATTACATGATAATGATCAAAGCAACAATCACACAAAGGAGAAAAACCCTCATCCTTGCACCTGCAGTATAAGAGGTTCATATGGAGATCCTCTGCTTGCTACTATTTGCCTCATGGTTAAGGAGCTGCAAATGCAAGAGAGTTGAGTCTTAACTCTATTCTAGTTGCATAGGAGGGCAAAGGGGAAGGAAAGGGAGGAATAGGTAAAACAAGAAGCAAGACCACAATATTAACTTGATTATTCTAAAAAACTACTATTCTTTGGTTTCTTTCACTAAGCATAAAATACCCTCCAAGTCCATCCATGTTGTTGTAAATAGCAGGATTTCATCTTTTTTATAGTTGAATAATAGTCCTTTGTATATATGTACCATATCTTTATATTATTTCACTCCTATGTGGAATAAAGAGAAAACAAACAGATGAACTAAATAAAACAAAATAAACAGACTGTAAGATCAGTTAATGGTTACCACAAGGGAAGGGGATATGGGTAAATCAGGTAAAAGGGGACAATTACATGATGAAGGATAACATTGGACTTTTAGTAATGAACTTAACATATATACATGCTGATTTTCAATGCTACACATATGAAACTTATACAATGTTATAATGCAATGTAGCTTCAATAAAAATGTTATTATTAAATTAATAAAATTCCAGTGGGATGCATAGTAGTGGCTTAGTTGTGAATCCATATCTATGTTGTTTCTTGGAAATCATGTGAAGCAACAAGGAGAATAAAGGAAACTCACAAACTCCATTTTCTTTAAACAAACAAACAAAAAAGATTCTCTATAATGCAAGAATATTACTTGTAGCAGGGAGAATGGATATAAAAGACCTATATGAATGCATATTTAATAATGTTATTTGACTTGTGATAAAGAAAAAACCCTGTGAGAATATAGACAAAAGCATCATATCAGTGCACAAAGGTGCTGTCATGTTTTTCCTTAGCAAACTTCAATGACAAAAGAAAATGGAGTAACATTTACAATATATTTAGGGAGAAGAAAATGCAAACCAGCGAAGCTGTCTTTCAAGTGTAGAACAATTTGAATATCTGAAAATTTGTATTCCTGAAAATCTGAGAATATTAGAGGGCAAACACCACAATCTTGATGAAATTTCAGTAAAATAATGGAGAACATATAATTTGTATCATTGTGTAACTATTATGAAATATTTTAAACATACACAAATGTAAAGAGAATGTAATATATCCCATGTACCCACTATACAGTTTCAACAAATATTAATATTTTGTCAGTCTGGTTTCATCTTTTAGCTCTCATCTTTTGTGCTGAAATATTTTAAATTCTGGACATTATCATAATTCATATATATTTCAATATTCATCTCTGATTCATTAGGATTTTTTTAAGAACTATTATAAGTCACCATAATAATATGTAGCAAAATGAAAACTTCCCGTCAATCAAATACCCTTTTAATACCATTCGTTATTTCCCTAAATATCTCAGAGACGACCTAGTGCAGTGGGA
The DNA here is from genome assembly GCF_014898055.3 of Talpa occidentalis. Lineage (NCBI taxonomy): Eukaryota > Metazoa > Chordata > Mammalia > Eulipotyphla > Talpidae > Talpa > Talpa occidentalis. Next base: position 115,988,195 of record NW_023602073.1, on the reverse strand, counting down.
TAATTTAAAACAGGATACAAATAAGGTCCACTTCTTGCTTCGACTTGTTATGTCTCTTAAGCCTCTTTTTAACTTTCCTTTTTTATGCCATTGGTATAGGGAAGACTGGGTCGTATGATCAAATAGCATGTCCTATATTCAATACTTGATTGGACTCAGGATTCCTTCTAGGAATGACCTTTCACAAGTGGTATGTGTGCTAACTCTTGTACATGTCTCATGCAGAGGCACATCTGCCCTTCCCGTTTTTAGGGACACTGAGATAAACAGTTACATGGATGGAGCTGCAGGGGATTATCCTGAGTGAAGTGAGCCAGACAGAGAAAGAATGACCCAGTGGTTTCATTTATATGTGGATTCCAGAGAAACCCTTTGTTTTAAGGGTCAAACACAAGCTGAGAGGGATCCTTGAAAGCAGGCTGTAGATCTGAGAATTTTGGGAGAGGAGGAACAAGGAGATTAGAAGGGGAGTGGGGTGGGAGGGGATCGCAATAGAAAACCTAGAAGAGTGGCTTCAAGTTGCCTGCTCCTGACCCCATCATGCCTTCATCTAGTTTAGAATTCAGTATTGTCCACATTCATTATGTCATTTGGGGGTTGCAAAATGGTTATTTTCTAACTCTGAAAGGCTCTACAAAGAATAAAAGAATCAGCAAGGAGGGTGGAGGTAGATATTCACAGAGCAGTAACTTTTTCATGGATTGAAATAACCATCACTCAGAAGAAATGTGGAAAAAAGAAACCATTTACAACAGCAAGAAAGAATACCTACAAATACAAGGAACTTGCAAAACTTAAGTGAGAAAAACTAAAATATTCCTAAAGACCAAAGGTAACCTTGAATGACTATTAAGGCACCCATATTTTCAGACAGGTTGATAGCATCATAGCAAAGATGTCTAAAGCAGAAGCTATGAGAGGGTACAACATACTGAATTTCTTCTGGCCTGTTTTGAGCTGTAAGGGGGTTGTTCTCAAGATGTGATCCTTGGACCAACAGCATCAGCATCCTGTGAGAACTTGTCAGAAATGTAAATTCTCTCTTGTCTCACTCATACCTACCAATTCAGACACTCTGGGTGAGGCGCCACAACCTATGTTTTAACAAGCCCTCCAGATGGGTTTGACTTGAGCTAAAGTTTGGGAATGGGGCTCTAGTGCTTCTCAAATTTACATTACATAAAATCACTTAAGAGCTATTAAATGCGGATTTGCAAAGGTGAGTCTGGGATGGAGTCTGATTCTGCCTTTCTAACAAGTTCCCTTATAATGCTAATGTGGATAATCTTAATATTTTGAGGAGCCCCATTAGAAGAACAAGCTGTTTTTGATTACTAAGTGCCCACCTGTCCTACACTAGCTACTCTGATTTTTCCCAAGTATTAAAGACAACTAATAAGTTATTCTTCTTAATAATGTTTATTTTCAACAGAATTAAGCACAGCAGAGCGTTTCTTTCAAACAACTCTTAACCAACAATAATTTCACAGTCTTTGTATAACTATTTTAGAACTTTTAGTATCCATTAAGCATTGTAGTGCAACAAAGACAAGGGTAGGGGCCTCTGGGCTCCTCTGGGCCCAGTCCTCTTTGACGCTGCACTTTTATGCTCAGTGCCTCAGCTCAGGTGTGCCCACTCAGGCACGCAAACAACATACTCCATGTGTCCACCATCAGGTATGCACGCCCCAACCCATGCCCAAGTACTGCAGGGATTGCCATAGAGGCCAAAGGTGCAAAAAGCCTGAGCAATCTTCATTTACCCTGCAATCCACCCCCTCAGGGTTTTTCACCCTACCCGACACTTAAGTTTCCCTTAGTGAATATGAACACTAAACTTTTCCCGCAAAATTAAACACAGTGCAACTGACTATAACAATACAACAAAATACAAGTAAGCCCAGGCAGGACACCAACCTAGGGGCAAAAATTTAGGATGTTTACGGCACCAGCAGATGACCCATTAAGTCGGTTGTTGAAGGCGCTGCTCTTTTGAGGGGGGAACCACAATTCACTCACTGCACCTGCTGCCACACGCCAGGGACCATCAGGCTTCTTCACCTTCTCTGGTTATGGTCTCAGCCACGAGCCATACACTGCATCCACCCCCAAGATGTACTCACTGAAATTGGCAACAACCTCTATACTCTTTTGGGGGTAATTGCCCAACCCCCAAGGGTACTCACTGCTGTTACTTCAACACAAGGCTGTCGTAGCCACCAATGTGACAAGCAAATCTCTGCACTAAGGCCAGCCCTTTGCACATGCACATGGGTCAGGGGCCTATGGATAACACATTCCTTATGTGGCCTCTCTCTGGTTTCCACAAGCCATTTTCCCCACTGTCCCCAGAGGAAAGGTTCCTCAGCACCTGACCCTTATTTGAAAGTGAACAGGGCATCACTCACAGGTGATTTTAAGAGGTTCACCTGCCTTCATTAACATCCTTTGCCTAACATCAGCTCAGAGCTTCCTGACCTTAGCACCAGCTTTTTTGCCTTATCTAAGTTGGCTTTTTGATATATCTCCTCTGCCTGGCTGCAGAGAACCTCACACAAGGCTGCTTTAGGCCATGGAGGCCCACTGGCCACCCCTTGATTCTGTGTGTACAAATGACCCCTTCCATCCCCAGTGTCTCATAGACATAATATCAACAACCAAAGGTCTCCTACCTTCTGGCGGAATTGTCAGTCCAAATCCATCAGCCTTTTCCTTGCATCAGCACTGGGCAAACTACGAATGACAAATCATGGGCTTCTTTCATCTCTGATGAGTCTGCTTCCTTGTCCCGAAGTTCCTGGACCTTGTCCACCTCCTGTGCTCCAGCAGCATCTCTAGTTCTTCCTGCAGCTCCTGGACTCTGGTCACCACCTGTGCTGCCATGGTGCCTCCAGCATTGCACTTGACTCCACTTGCAGAGCTGAAAGGAAACACTCAACCCCCAGCCCTGCCTCTGAGCAGGCACCATGTCCTTTCAATGCCTCCCCTCTGTGTGCAGAGTCCTCTCCCTCTGCAGTGGGGACTCAGGAGGTGCCCTCGAGGAGGAGGCCAGTCCCTGAGCATTACATACTCATGGCCTGTCACCCCTCAGTCCCTCCCAAGGTCTTCGGAGGGCTCCACACATGTCTGCATTGACCTGTCCTGCCATCTGTGCCATTTGTAGTGCAGGCAGGCAGTCGGGCAGAGCGGGCAAAGGAGATTCCAGGAGTCCTCAGTGGCTTTTTCAGGCTTTTAATGATCTTTCTATGCCATTTGTAGTGAAGTAATCAGGTTCAGGGCAGGCAGGGGGGCCGGGAAGTTAGCAGGCCCAGCCCCTGGGGAATCTCTGAGCTCTCTGGTGCATTCCGCCCATTCTCCACTGGACTATGCCGCAGGTGCTCTGTGACACCACCCTGACATGCTTACTCTCTTCGCACAGGTGCACCCACTTACGCATGCCCATTTCATGCCCCAGAAAAGCAAGATCCTGGCCTTTTTGTTGATAGAATAATCTTACAGCATCAGTTGTAAGGGGAAAGAGGAAAAAAGGAAAAGGTGAAGAATGTAACTAGAAAATGTGCTGAAATCTATACTATCAGGATGTAAGTCTGCTCTCTAGGCACTTCTCATCTGCTTGATGACTCGGTATTGTAATTGAGATCAAGCCCTATTTCCTCAGCCATGGTTTCAATCTTATCAACTAGGCTTTCCACTAATCAGCTTCTGGGGTCCCTTGTTATATGTCTGGTGCTCAGCACCCCCAGGCGTTCATGGTCATGCCTCTGTGATGCATAGCCTTCCCAGGGTGATCCAGCTTTGTGCTCTTGAATGACTTGAAAGGCACTTTGCAGGGTTGGGCTCCTATACTTAATTGGCCGGGCCCTTCTGACCTTGCTTAGGCATTAGAACTGTAGGTAACAAAATGGTGGCCAAACAGGCCTCTTAGGATTAGCAGACCCACATCGATGTTAGGCTTTATTAAAGTGAAAGCCAGATGGAGCAAAGATGAAACAAAGTTATTTGCACTAGAATCAATGTAAAAGCAAAATAAAACCAAAAATTTGACAAAATGTGACAAACTGTTAGTCTTAAAAACCTTTGAAACATGGATGGAACTCGAGGGGATCATGCTCAATGAAATAAGGCAGAAAGAAAAAGAAAAATACCTCATGGTCTCACTTACAGCAGGATTGTACAGGATCCAAATAAGCGATCAGGAAAAAAAATTAATTATAATGAAGTAAAAATCAAAATCAGTAGGTAACTATAAACCAGAAACATACTGCAGGTGCGGAGCTGTAGAATCAAAACAAGGGTGGGAAGAGCACAAGAGACCATGGTGATAGTTCACTGGTGAATGGGTGGTGGGAATTTTATGGGAACGATAATCAAGATGAAGATGCATGCATTGTACAAAAATGAAAAACTATGTAAAATATATATGTGTGTGTATACATACATATATATATATATATGTATATATACACCTTCGAAAGCTTATACTGGCTCAAGAAAACCCATGGTTAACATCTCTTACTACCTCTACATTACTGACATCCCTTGATTACTTAAAATTTCATCAAAGAAACTGGCAAACATGTCAAATTGGGGCTTATTAGAGGGGACAATTATTAACATTTGTCAGACATGTTTAAACCCAAGATTGCAACCTCATAGCTCCCACCTCTTACTCTCCCACCTGCTTTCTCTTTCCCTGTCTCTCTGTCTTTGTCCCTCTCTCTCACACATGCACACACACATACACACACACACACAAACACCCCTGACTCTTCACCTATACATTTCCAAGAATAAATTCTGGAACATATTCTCCAATTTTGCAATCCTGGTCAATCCCCAGGATTCTCAAATGAGGAGAGTATTCCCTATTATATAAGGTACCTGGTGCTTCATACTTGAGCATCATTCCATTCAGCATTTTGGGGGAATCGAAATATTTTTATATAGATGTACATGTATATATGCATATGCATACACATATGTGGTTAAACTAACACGTATATATATGATGTAGTTGAGTGCAAAGTTTGCAGTATTTCTGATGAATATAAAATTGCAAAAATAGTTATACACCAAAACTGCTTTGAACAATTTCCCCAGACCTCTAGTCAGGAATAACTTACCCCTTCAGCACCCCAGGCGCTGTGTCTTGGGTCCACAGTAATTGTAGGGACTGTCAAAAGTGTTGCTAACTTCTTTTAAAATCAGAAGGAAATAAGTGAACTTTTAGGTTGAAAAAATTTTTTAATATATGTTATCTGTCTTTATATTGACACTACCATAAATCTCAGAGTTTGTTTAGAGTGGAATGGGGTCCACAAAGACAAATGTGCCTAAGGCCACACAAGCCACGATTCAGCACTGCCCAGCGGGGTGTACTTTCAATGCACAGAGGACAGAGGAGACATAAAGAGCTCTGAGGTGTAGACACCATATGCTGCCAATGTGTTATTTTTGAGAACTAATGTCTTCAGATTCCAAAGGAGTAAATTTCATACATCCTGGAAAGGAGAGAGGATAGATTTACTGACTACAATGAAAATTCCACTGTGTGGGGCAGTCTGTGTTCAGAATGCCTTGCTCACTCACAAGCCCACTTCTGCCCTGAAGCATAATCATTATTTAGAGCGGCAGTTTCTCTTGCATGAGTCTCATTGTGGAATCATAAAATCATAGAATTTAAGGGGCTAACTCCCAGCCTTAATCAGTGAAGAACACCTTTGTTACCATCCTTGACCCATTAGGTGGCATCTTTGAGTATATCCTGGCACTGTCTGTGCACGGGAGTTGCAAAGCTTAGATCTTTATTGTCTTATAAAGAAAACCAAATGTAAAGAAGTCCAGAGATCACAGGTTGCTGTCAATGCAGGAGGCAGATGTCAGAATGAGAGTATCCCTTGATGCAGTGAGTCACGCTGGTGGGCAAGCTATACACTGTGGGCACTACCCACAAGAACCATTGTGGTCTCATCATTCTCGGGGTGATGGTCCAGCCCATCTTCTACCACCTTATGGAGAGTGCTGTAGTACTGCGGGCCTTGGTGGAAAGAATGCAGTTGTGAAGCAGCCTCCCAGGCTGCAAAAGTGGGCATGGGAAAGACATCTGGTCTCTTGTTTTCAAAAAAGCACTTCAGGTTTCTCTCACTCAGCTTGTTGGCATAGTCCAGAATGGTATCTTCCAACTGCTCCTTCTCCTTTTGCGCATACGTCTTCCAAAAGTTTAGCTGAAGGTAGCTAACTTTAGATCGACAGCGAGCATAACAAGTGGTGAGCAGAGAAAAGAAAGATGCTGAACAAATCAGGAACCACCCTAGAATCTTAGAAAGAAACAAAATTCAGGACATGTAAAAGCAAAGAACTTCTCAGGGACCTGGAGTAGTGTTACTGGGGAGTGCATGACTACATAATACCACAGTCACTGCCATGCTTCTGCTGAATTAGTCATTTTAATTTTTAGTAATACTTTAACAATCAAGAATAATTTTAAGATTTAGCTAATCTCTATTCTCCTATGCACCATTAATGATATGTAAAGAATAACTAGAAGGGAGCCTCCCCTGGTAGCGCAGTGGTTGAGCGCTGGGCTGCAAAGCTGCCCACAGCCTCTGCAGTGCCAGTTCAATCCCCGGCAGCCAGCTAGAGTCCCACATGGCGCAACAGACCTCTCCTGCCATGCCCGCTGCTCCCCTCAGCAGTGTATTTCATCGGTCTGCCTGCTCTGTTCCCCGCTCTGGCTCTGGTGAATTCTCTCACCCTCCTGCGCTTCTGACTGTACCCAGTGCTTGTATAAATAAATAAGTCTTTAAAAAAAAAAGTCATTATGTTTAAAAAAAAAATAACTAGAAGGGAGGCAGGCGATAAAGAGCAGTAAGTATAGATTATCCAAGAATCAGAAAAACCAATAGAATTAATTATTAGAAGGATGAATTCTGTGCATGAATAATGTGGTAATTGAGCAAGTGACTAGTCCCCTAAGCCAGATGTCTTCAGGCATTGATAAATGCATTTATGGCTAGTGACTGGTTTTTTCTCATGTTACGTTTTGTGCAGAGAACAGCAGCCCTCTCGGAGAAAATATATCATTCCTCATTATCAATGATAAAGTGAGGCAGGCTAAAACAAAGAAACTGAAACTTTGAGAATTTAAAGCCTGGACAAAAGCTAGGAAAAAATGAGGATCATTTCAAACTTTCAAGATTATTGATTCTGAATTTTGGTAATTGGAAAAAAATTAATTCCTCTCTCAATACGAACTGTTTCAGCTCAGGGGGAAAGTTCCCCACCCCCTGAATTTTAAAAGCAGAATTCTAATTAGCTTAAATTATCTTCTAAACTTTGTTGTTCTTTGTTGTTCTAATTATATTTTTTTCACATTTGGAATTAATTTCATATTTGAAGAAGTAACAGATTTCTGTCAATGTTTCTCTTGGCATTTTAGTTAAGTGACTCAATATTTCTCAATAGATGTGCCTTTTTGAAAATAGAAATGATAATCAGCAAATGAACCTATTCAGACTGTAACTGAGCTCCAACTCTTCAAACCAGTAGTCCCAAACTCTGCCTCTTACATACAGTCAGATTCTGCATGAATGCCACCTTTGGATTGGGACTACTTGGGTTTAAATCTCAGCTTTCCCCTCACTATGGATATTCTCCGTGCCTCAGTTTCCTCAATTATAAAATAGGGGTTATCCACCTGAGAGGGTAAATTGGGGAATTAAAATGAAGTAATATAAACATACCTGTGCATTCAGTGTTTGCTAATATCATATGCTGTTATTTTTCAAATGTATATACATTTATATAACATTCTTGCTGAACTATAGTATCTTTCCATCATCATGATTAATGAATGAGGCATGACTACTGTCATGTGAAAGTCTTAGTATTTACTTTGAATCACTTGTGGTTAGCTACCTCATATCTTCCTCTTTTCTTCATCTTCTGCCTTCCTCTTTCCCCACAGCTGAGCCATCTGAAGGCCATTTCATTATCTGAGTCAATTCTGCTCGAGTTATAAAGTGGTCATATTCAAAAGTGTCCATCCCCATCATTGCATGACATTAGTGTCAACTTGTTCTCACCTGAGTGCTGACCACTGAGCCCCCTTGTTCTTTCCCAATTGAGGCTACCTGGGGTTTCATTGACATGACGGATGCTCCCACCCAGTCCTCAATAGTGCCCCATTCTGTATGAGTCTCCTCCTTCAAGCCCTGGCATTTTTCTAATTAATTTAGGACACTTACTGTGTGCCAGCAGTTATAGGTTCATTTATGTCCATTTTCTCTCCACCTTCCAGCAAACCTCCAAGGTAGGTCTTATAAGGAAACTGGAGCATGTGGGTGGGGATAGGGTCTCAAACCACCGACCCCAGGTCTCATAACTGGTAAGTGGTAGAGTCAGTATTCAAATCCGAGGCTAGCCAACGCCAAGGTTGAACTGTGGCCACCACGCCGCTCTACCTTCCTGAAGAATGGAGCGTCATCCAGCTGGATTTCTTATTTCTCTGCCCCACCCAGGAATGGGCCACATTTTCCACCCCCACCTACACACTCAGCTGTTAGTCTGGATTGTATGTTGTTTCTGCCTGTCTGAACCGCTTCGGTCAGTAATTGCTATTGATACAGCTCCCTTTGTCTGCATCCCTCATGCACCTTCCTCTAAGAATCAGCCCTAGATCATTCTCAGTGTGCCCAGGCTCAGCTATGACAGGATGTACGTGATTTCCTTATACCTGTGTTTAGAGAAGAAAAGCTCACACACTGATAAGTATTTGGATCTGGCGGTAATTGAATGGAGCCTGATGCCTAAGAACACAATTCATAAATTACTCATTGTGTCATATCAGTTGTAATTAATACCTTCCTTCAACAAAAAAAAGGAAGACTTTTGGGAGCCTGGCATGTTTTTATCTAAGATTTACTTTGTGCATTAAACAAAAGACTTAGGCTTTTTAGGCTCATAGGTTTAGGAAAAGTATATGATTAGACTGCCAACCAGTTTTCGAATGTATGATTTTAAAAACAGACTTTGCCTTCATGCATTGTGGTAAAGACAAGTCCTTGTTGAAAAAAATTTTTATACTATTTTCAGTGCATTTATCCTGAAACAAAGAGCATTTGTAACAAATTGTGCATCTGTGTTTATCTACTCTTAGCATTTGTTATGGCTTGGGGACTGCAACGCCTACTACTCCCGGGTAGGAATTCAGTCTTTTCCTGAGGCCAGGGCAAGGTTTCACATCTGGATTTGGGCTCACTTACGTGGGAGGATGACAAGCTACTTCCCTGTGTCAATTAGGTAAATCCATTATTTCCCTTTGTTAAATAAAACAATGCCTCAAATCTCAAGCTTTTAAAGTAATATAAGAACTTCTTTAGCTGCACAGCACAAATAGCACAGGACATAACCTCCCTAGAGAATATGGTCGCTTTTCACAGAAGGTTATTTAAAGACTGCCAATTCTTACTTTGTTTGCGAAATTCTTTTCAATCTTGGCAATGTTTATACAATGAGATAGTAGTTGCCAGAAATAATGCAAAGGAATCACACCGCTAATTATATTACATGCAACTTTGAAAAGTATTAGCTCATTTGGTTGAACTATGTTTAAATAGATGAATGCTACGTGCATGTTTTTCCTAGAAGCCAGTTTGAAAAAAAAAATAATTGATAGAAGTCATTCATTTCTAATTACAGTTCTGCCATTAACACTCAGTTATGAGTTAGTGTCATGAATTATTTACAAAGTCAATCCAGAGAGATTGTTTTAAAGTACCTAAGTATTTATGAATGCATAACCCAGAGGATATTTTCTTTTCGGAAATGGAAAAGACAATCCAATTAGCAATCTTACTGAGCCATCCAACTTCTAAAGAGCTTTTCCTGGGATTGTCTTTAACTCTGAATTATTTTCTCATTTCCATTGTTTCAAAATGTCCTAACAGGATTTTAGCCTTGACTGAAAGGAGGACAGAAAGATTAGTTCAGGCTTACACTGGGGGGAAAAAAATGCAGATTTGTCCTTTCTTACCTGAGACTGGGCTTGCAGGGACAGTTTCAGTTCTTCGTTGTCCGAGGTTGTCATGCTGGTTTTACCACAAGATACTTTGTTAAGTTCTTCCCAGCATTCTTTGGGCTTCCCCTTGCAAATCAGTTCCAGGAGTCTTTCACTTTTTGTCCCACTCATGGCACATTCATAAAAAGTCCCATTGAGCAAAGCCACAGAAAGCCACATCATTGGAGCCACCAATGAACTCAGAATGATCTGGCCAAGGACGTAGAAGAAGTGGCAGTTGTGGCCTCTGGGGAACATTTTCCTGGGATTCACACAGCAGCCTGTGAAGAGTTTCCACGACCTGTTGTTCACAAAGAATCCTAAGATCAGTAACACCCAGGCAGGAGCCAAAAGGAAAACCAGCCCATAGACCGTATTCTCAGTGCTGCAGGGACACTTAAAAGCCACAAGTGAAAAGAGACGCTCACTTCCCACGGTCAGCAGAGCCATGAAGCTGTAGCCAATAATAGTTTTCTGGTTAACGAAGAATTTTATAATCCCTTGAAAAGCATCCATGTTGAAGACACACAAAGGGGAAATGCTTTGCCCTTATTTATTAGCAGAGCAGCTGTGGCAGCAGCCGAGGGTGGAGCTCTGTCTTCATTAGAAACAACAGTCCTCCTCAGCCTGAATTCAGCCAGATAAGGAGACAATGTCATTCCCTAGGAATGAGGATTTCCCAACCATGTTCAGATAATGCCTCCTACTGGCGGATATCAGGCTATGAAATGAGAACCCAAACACTGAGAATTAGAGTAAAATCAAGTACACAGGCTCCATTTTCATACCATTTCCATGTGGTTTAGATTGAGCATCACAGTCAAATCTCACTCATACAAAAAATAGTCTAGGAATTTTCCAGTCAGATGAATCAACATTAGCAGAACTGTATTTCAGCCAACTGATGGGGAGCCAAATAATATCTCTTAGCTTCAAGTTTCATGATTTTAATTTTTTTGTTCTCTTGCTGCTTAGGATCTGGAAGATACATATTTTATCTTTTTAAACTGGCTAGTGTCAGAGACTTGAACAAATTTTAGAATTTGAGTTATATGAAATTTATATGGAAAAGTTTAGGGAGGGTTTTAGTTTTGGGTAAAAGACAAAATGGAAAAAGTCCCCGGCATTCCTCTCCTAGGCTATATCACAGCAGCCTCTTGGTTGGTAGCTCAGCCTTTTACCTCATGCCCACCCCACTCTCAACCCTAAATCTACACCCTCTGTGCTGGTGAAAAGGAAATCCCTCAGAAATAGAATTTCAGTTCTACTTTAGCCTACTCATACTGTCTTATCTCTGTGCTGACCACAAGTTGATTGATGCTAACCTCTCCAGAACCCTCATCATGGTATTTCATGCCCATGAATGTGCCCTCTACTCAGAATAACCTACCTTCCACTTTGTCCATCTGGCAAACTCTTATTCAATCTCCATGAACTGGGTAGAAGTTTCTTCCTTATGAATATTTCCAGTATTACTTCCTAATACATTTCTAAACGTTATACTCGCAGGACTTATACCATGCACTTACTTGTTTAGTATCTGTTATCCTTTTTATATTATGAGCTCTTTGAAAATAGGAACTTTTCTGGGCCTAAACAGAATGAATACTCATTCAATAATTTGCTCTTCAAATCATTATTGAACTCCTACTGTGTGCCAGGACAGGCAGTACCTATTGAATGAATAAGTAAATGATTGATGGACCTTTTATGCTTATAAATAATTTAAAGAAACTGTTTCCATTTCTTTCTTATGCTACTTTTAACTTTTAAAATTAAATTAATTAAGGGACTTGAAAGATGACAAAATATTAAACTGACAATATTCATTCATACACTTCAAATTCCAGGCCTATTTATTATGTAAGAAGCAAATACCTTGTACTAAAGAGCTAAGAAACTAAGTTACAGAAGAGCCAAGTCTTGTCATTTTACTTTTATTCATCCCAGTTTATTAATGTACAAAACTGGGAGTATGAAAAATGGCCTCTTGGTTTTCCTCCATTGCTATTTTGTAAACCAATAAACTTTTTCAGAAGTTACTTAGATTCATATATGTACTTCTCACCATTAGCCCTTGCTCCTTCTCAGAGGCAAGGATTGTCATCCTTGGTCACACAACTCCTGTCACATCTAATCTTCCCATGCCATCCTCTGCTCTTCCACCACCCTTTTGGGGCCCAAGACCCTTCTAATTCAGGATCCTACTTTTTGCTGGGCCCATATAACAATTATCATGCTAGTATATTGATGATTAATAATATTTTAATTTCTTTTAAATATTTATTTATTTAAACAAGAACTGGGGTAGAGGCCAGATGTTTGGGAGGGTGAGAGGATTCACCAGAGACAGAGAGGGCTACAGAACAGGCAGACCGACGAAATACACTGCTGAGGGGAACAGCAGGCGAGACAGGAGAGGTCTGCTCGCCATGTGGGTATCTCCAAGACCGGCGGGGATGGAACTGGCAATGCAGAGGCTGCAGACAGCTTCATAGCACTGCGTTCAACCGCCTGCACCACCAGGGAGGCCCAGTATTTTAGTTTCTTAACCTCCTAAAAGATATTTACTTTTGAAAAAGATTTTTTGGAAGTACTGTCTTAACTCTGTTTTATAAACCATATTTTTCCAGCAAAAACAAGTCCCTTCAGCTGTTCCAAATTAAATTTATAAAGTTTAAAACTTGCAAAAAGTTACAGGGTCAGTCAATTTCAAAGCTGGGTGTGAACCCAAACTTCTTGACAACGATGTCACCTGCTTAATCATTGTGATGTATGGTCTGGAACAGGATATTTTGATACCTTGCTAAGAGATGTCTGTTCTATACCAAGTTTTAATTTTTTAATTTTTAAATTTTTTCCCTCTTTATTAGGTTGCTTTCAAGATGTACTTGGGAATTACACCAACTGTGACATGTAACAATTCCAGCAGAAATGAATTTTCCCTGATTCTAGACAAGAACCCTCTGATAGAGTTTGTGGAAGAGCTCCCTGCTGGGCGATCTTCTCTGTGCTACTGCAATTTACTCTGTGGGATTATCAGAGGTGGCCTGGAAATGGTAAAGCACTTATTTCATTTTGCCTGTGTATTCATACTTTGTTTACCTCAAAATATAGCAGCTTGAAACAACAAACATTTAGTGCTGACCTCAGCAGTACATATCCTAAATTGGGAAGAAACCAAGGAAGATTAACATGGCCTCTGTGCAAAGATGACACTTAAATTCCTGAGGTTTTCTGTGTTTTTCATTAAGATGTGAAAGTATATACTATGCAGCTGAAATTTACATAATTATATAAAACAATGCTTCTTCACAAAAAGATTTTCAAAAGGATTTATCACCTTGTACAATTTCTAAGGGTCAGAAACCTGGGAAAAACTTAGCAGGGTGTGGCTGTTTCATAGCTAAGTAAGAACACAGTCTAGTTGTTGGTCAGGCCTATAGTGTCTGAAGACTTGACTGACACTGGAGACTCTAATTCCAAGCTCACTTACTTGGCCTTAATACTTTTTTGGCAGTCGCCTAGAGCATTTGTGAAGTTCTTTACCACATAGGTAAACCTTGGTGCACTGTAAAGGGGACTGCTAAGGACATAACAGGAGGCAGGAATGATTATAGACCACTTTGGAGGCTGGCTGCCACACCTGAATTCTTCATTGATTTCACTAAGTCAATTAACATCTGCTCATAGTCAGGCAGTGAACTTAGAAAGATGAGCAAGACACCATTGCAGCTCTTCAAGAATTTTATATCCAATTGAATGTATAAAGAAGTGTGATTAAAGTTTATGGGAGGACCTAGGTTTGGAAGAGGGGAGTAGGAAAGACTTTCTAAAGAAACTATGAGCTGGTATTTGAAGAATAAATAGGAATTAGATGAAGGTCTTAGGTTAAAGGGAGCAGGGGGAAATAATAGTCCAGGTAAAAGGAACCACAAGTCCCAAAGGCACAAAAGAAATGTGTCATGCAGAAATGTTTCTTGGATTAAGTCAGTGTGACTTCCATGTAGATTGAGAGAGGAAATGTAATGAAAAAGGAGATACACATTCTTTACAGAGGTCTGATTTAAAAAGAAGGGGGTTATAGGATAAGCTTTAGAAAATGGACTTTTATATAGAAAGTAGCTGAACTAGTTTACAAATGGGAATAATATTCTGAAATTTGTGCTTTAGAAATTTTATCCCTTTTCAACAAAGTAAAAAGTATACAAGAGGGGACAATGCTGGAGGAAAGGGAAGAACACTTTAGAAGGTAATAATGGCAACCTCAGGTAAAACCGGAATAAAACCTTGACAGTGGGAATAGTGAAGGCAAATTTGAATTAAGAAGGTAGAACAGATAAGACTAGGTTATCAGTTGATTGAGAAAAAGTTTCAAGAATCATTAAGTTTCTGAGCAATATATAGGGCTGGTGGTGTCATTCACCAAGAAAAAAAAAACCAGCAAGAATACATGGGGAGAGATAAAGCAAGGAATTCAACTTGAAAACCCCTGGAGTTGAAGTGTCTAACACATGCGAGAGTGAAGATATTATTATGGCAGATTGTCATTAGGAAAGCAGGCAGCACTCAGAGAGGAGGAGGGAAGCTCTTTATTTACACCAGTGGGCTTTATACCAACAAGCCCAGAGGAGATTTCTCTCCAAGTCTGAGCCCCGAGCAATCAGACAACAGGATGTTTATTGTCTGTCAAAAGCAAGGGATACAATCAGCTGGGATGCATGAATCAGGTATGGCCTTGATAGCACTTATCAGTTGTTCCCTGAAACTTTCAGTCTACAGGTTATGTGCCAACTTCAGCTAATCAACAGATCAGTCTTACATTTTCCATTTCATTTCCCCCCTTTTAATTTTTATTCCACCATACCTATGGTGGCACAGATCTATGGAGGCACAGATTTCAGGGTGCAGTCTTTGAAGACAGTTTTTTAGGGTTTTAGTGTGTGCAAGAGAAACTACAGTCAGTCACCTGGCATTATCCAGTGTGGCAAAGAAACCCAGTCTAAAGAATTGCAGCATGGCAAAGTAAGTGGCCCCTTATTCACCAAGAAGTTGATTCTTTTTTGCCTGCCACTTTTAGGGTCACCCGAGGCTTTTCTCAACTCTGGGCTTCTTCAGAAAACATTTTCTTTTCCTGTACCTGGTTGTTCACAGTCAGAGGCAGCTGATAGTCAAGACTGTCCTCCCATTTTGGCCTGTGGTTTGGGCTGACACCCCCTTCTTTCAGAGACTGGAACAGTCCTTCTTTCAGTGGTCTGTGCGATGGCACTGAGGGCATGGCCGGGGTGGGGGGTGGCTTCTGCAGACACTCGTGGCTGAGGTGTCCCAGTTACTGGCGGTGGAAGCAGGGGCAGCCCATGAATATGTTGAGGTCCCAAATGCCTGGGATGCAAGAGGCCTCAGGTGAGTCTCAGCTGGCGGGGTACCAGCAATGGCAGCTGCCATATACACTGGGCCCTTCTCTTTTTTTTTTTAATTTATTAATTAATTTATTTATTTATTTTTTATAGAGGCATGTTTTTATTTATTTATTTATTTGTTTGTTTCTTTGTTTATACATGCACTGGGTACAGTCAGAAGCGCGGGAGGGTGAGAGAATTCACCAGAGCCAGAGCGGGGAGCAGAACAGGCAGAAGGACCGAGGTACACTGCTGAGGGGAGCAGCGGGCGGCAGGAGAGGTCTGCGCGCCATGTGGGACCCTCCTTCGGTGGCTGGGGAACAGCCGGGGATCGAACCGGCGCCGCAGAGGTCGCCGGCAGCTTCCCAACCCAGCGCTCAACCGCTGCGCCACCGGGGAGTGGGCCCTTCTCTTGTCCTTCTCCCTTTCTTTTCCTCAGCCTGCCTGGTCTCCCCCCTGTCAATGTAGGTCTTCAAGTCCATGTCTAACCTCTGGAACTAATGAAGTAAATTGCTAGAATGACTTGTCCTTTTACAGTTTGTAGTTAGTCATTGAAGCACATAAAAAAATTTTTTTTAAGATCCTTCTCTCAGACTGTTAACTCTTTCTTTTGCTTTTTTACTTTTAACACTTTCTTTTGCTTTCTAACAATTTCTTTTCCTCCCTCTTTCACACCTTTAACACTTGTGTTAGCACTTTTTACTTTACTTTCAGGACCTTTAAAATATCGATTCTTAGTACCTTTCTTTCTTTTTAAACACACGTCTCACTTTACTTTTACAGGCTCTGTTTTTATTAAGACATTGTCTGAAAGTTTCAGTTGTAGTTTTAGTTTCTTTCGGGACTGGAATTCCAAATTGCAGGGCTGTTAATGAAAAATTCCACAACATTTAGAAGCCAAAAGGTCTGGAAGGACCTTGGTTAAAACTATATTGGCAATGGAGCGCAGGCCTCTCCTGCCGCCCGCTGCTCCCCTCAGCAGTGTACTTTGGTCCTTCTGCCTGTTCTGCTCCCCGCTCTGGCTCTGGTGAATTCTCTCACCCTCCTGCGCTTCTGACTGTACCCAGTGCTTGTATAAATAAATAAATCTTTTTTTAAAAAAAACTATATTGGCAAAGTGAGAGGGAGAAAGAAGAAAACAATCTGTTCAAGGAAAGGTAATAGTCAGCAAAGTCTCATTTTTCTGGAAACTTTACTATGAAAAATGGTGGACCAGGTGGTAGCCAAACACTAGATATGAGTTGACCTACTCAATAATGAGGGATATGTTGTATTTTAAACTATTGGTGACAATCAGGAGAAGGATATAACAATAGGCAATCCAAAAGAGTAAAACAATGGAAATACTGTATTGTTCACATGGATCTTCCATGCTTTTAACCTACTATATTTTTTTAGACTTGCCCTACAATCAGTGGTAATGAAATCAAGAAAGGGAAAGGAGAAAGTTCTGGGATCTTATGGGTTTCATGGGCTGAATATAAAACCAAGTCAAAAATAAGATGAGAAATTATCTAGCTTTCATGAATAACAGATGATTAAATACATTGAATGATAAATAGGATTCATACCTCATGTAGACCCCAAGGATCCAAATAACTTCAAAGTAGCCTCCTCATTATTCGATTTCTGTCAAATATTAACAAAGACAAGATCTTCTTGGGGGAGAGAAGGAAGTGAGGACAAATTTAGCTGTTGCAACAACAAATGTTGGTGAGGATGCAGTGAAAAAGGAACTCTCCTACATTGTTTGGGAGTGCAAACTGGTCCAGCCACTGTGGAAAGCTGTCTGGAAGTTCCTCATTCTACTAAAAATGGAGCTACCATACGATCCGGCAATTTCACTACTAGCGATCTACCTAAAGGACACAAAAACAGTGATTCAAAAGAGCACCTGTACACCTATGTTTATTGCAGCACTATTTACAATAGGTAAAACCTGGAAACAACCCAAATGCCCAAAAATAGATGACTGGATCAAGAAGATGTGGTACAAATACACAACGGAATATTATTCAGCAATCAAAACAGATAAACCCATACCATTCACAGCAAGGTGGATGGAGCTAGAAGGAATTATGCTCAGTGAAATAAGGCAGAAAGAAAAAGAAAAATATCAGATGGTTTCACTTATAGCAGGAATATAGGGGAACCAAATAAGACATCAGTGTAAAAAAAATAATAACAGTACAAACCACAACAAAGCAAAAACAGACAATTATAAACCAGAGACATACTGCAGGGGAGGAAGAGGGAGAGGGGTGAAAGGGAGGGAGTGAGGAGCACAGGGGACTGTGGGTGATGGTACATGGGTGCCTTGGGGAAGGAAATTCTAGGGGGATCAATCTGAGGGGGTGAGGTAAAGCAAATATTATCTAAAAAAAGGTAAAAAAATGATAAATGTTAAAATAAAAAAATACCCCAAAAATCAGCATGTTTAAAAAAATAAACAGTTTAAAAAAAAGAAAAGAAGGGTAAAGTAAAATGTGAAAAAAAAGTTTAGCTTTTGTATTTCAAAACTCAGTCTACATCCTTTTCATTGTTGATGGGCATCATCAAGGCATGATTTTTGCACCTTGTGTGAGTCAGTTAATCTGAGGAATAGCAAGATCTATGATTTCACGTATCCAGACTGGTTAGTGAAGGAATTCTTAGTGGGAGAGAGGAGTGAGTCAGGTAAGAGTCAGTAAACACTAGTTGATTGACTACTAAATGGAGGCATTTTCATTTATTTGCTTTTACTAGGTTCTTTTGCTTATTTTTCTTTTTAATCCAAAAGCCTCCAAGTAGGTGAACAAATACTCTGTGGAGGGTCAGTTAGCAATACCATGCTGCTCTCATGTGAACACATTTTAATTAATAGAGAATAAGCCCTAAGAGTACTTCAATGTCTGGGAAATGTGAACTGCTTTAGAGGGGAAGAGAAGTCTGGATAGCAAATATTCCTGCCTATAAGTTCAATCTTTGATTGTATATTTATAATTTATTTAATTGACACTTGTGGCAAGCTCTCAAAGCCTTAAGTGATTGCTAAATGATGTTAAGATGCATGATGATGTTATTTAGGTAATGTCAGGATGATCTATAGCAAGTGACTTAGAACAGCATTAGTTAGGAATCCATTTATCCTTGGAAGTTCTGCTTGGTGAGGCACACAGTGCCAAGTGTCTCCTTGAACTGGGAATCTGTGTTCTTGAGAGGAATGCAAAGTGAACAGAAATGGGTCCACATCTTTCTGCTTGCCCCAAGTTGGGACTGACCTGACTGCCCTTCTCTCTGCAGACTCACACCGCAGCGCTGACCCCCAAACAGAGCTTCTCTGGAGGACACATAGTAAAGGGGCCCTCACCCACAGACAAGTTTTTTCTGATTATTCCATAAGAATTGTCACTGCTTTTAGGATAAATCAAACTTTAAAAAGATACAGAAGAATTTTCAGATTTTTTTTTTTTGAAAATCTGAATGACGAAAACCTGTTTTCTTTTTCTTTTTCTGTTCTAGGTCCATTTGGCTGCCGATGTTACATTCTTACAAGACAGACTAAAAGGCGACAGTGTGACAGAAATAGGAATAACATTTCTGAAAAAATTAGATGGGAAAAAATACAGGCGGAACAAGTGAAGAATAGCATGTTGGATGCCACAACTTGTTGAGGAATTAATACTCTCTAAACATATACAGCCACATTTTGAATTGCTAAGTTAAGCCTATAAACCTGTCAGAAATCCAGCAGGGCACTAGGGTTCAAAACTCTTTTTTTCCCCTTTGCTTATAAATCACATTTGCAATCTCATGTCCATGAGATTTCTTATGCAAATAATTCCTTGTAAGATAGCAAGCATGAATTCTACATATTTCATAGTTCATCCTAAGATGCCTTTTTATTTGATTTATTTTTTCTGTTTCTAGTGGTTATTTACACTTGTTGTGTAAATTTAGCCTTGAGAGCATGTATGAACAAACTTTGCTGCTTCTCAGTAATCTTCAACCTTTCTTTCCCTCTCAATTATTTTTTTGTCTTAAAAGGTACAAAATTAAATGCTCTGGTCACTTTTCTAGGTCCTGTACATATGGGGCCTTCATATGGAAGAAATTAAATTTGTTTTTTTTCTTCTATTAATCTGTTTTATCAGAGCAGTCCAAGGACCTCGAAGAAGATTAAAAAAAAAAAGAAGATAAAAGTATTTCTACCCTAAGATTTTGGAAACCATGAAGGAACAGTCACTGCTGAGTCTATTAGTCAATATAACTTTGAAACATTGACAAATTGTGCTATGAGGAAATGCATGTTTCTAGAAATAACAAAATATATTCATTAATTCGGCAATCTAAAGAATATTGGTGTAAACAGTTCACAATTGCCTGCATCTCAGTTCTCTCACTGGAAAGCAAAGAACACAAGTAGTTTTAAAAGTTGGAATAAAAGCTGAGAATACAAAATGAAGCAGTAAGAACACGGCAGAACACTTACCCTAACCCTGTACATTGATGTAACAGATGCAGGCAGAACAGCAGGTGCCTCTTTGGAAGGGGACAAGTATTGGCGATCCAGTGAGGATTTTCTCCTACTTGGAAGGATTTACTGTAACTTCTTATTTTTTCAACTGGAGTCACAAACCATTGCTTAAATTATGATTAACATTTATTTAGTTGAAAATATGTGCATTATCTAAATTTACCTACATGAATGGATAAATGATATGGATTCAGTTTTATTGATAATTTAATATAGATTTATCTATATATAAATGAAAGAATAATCCCATAGAGTACAAAATAGAGTACATACAGAACACTTGCTGAAATAAATACATGTCAATTTATTAAACTTCTATTTCAGTTTCTTTTTGAAAGCTCTTATCTTGGGCAGTCAGATTTGTTAGCTGTGGCTCTTCTGACATTCTGCTTAGAGGATATAGTCTGAATGTAGAATTCTAGAAGTCAGATTGGGTAAGAAGACTGGAGAAATGAAAATTCACTATTTATATGTCAACTAATTCACATTTGTTTCCTGCCTTCAACTATGCCTAATGTCCTTTCATTCAAAAACTTTTTGGAACATTACATTTAGATTTTAAAACTCCCATTTAAATATTTATTTATTTATCTATGTACTGGGTAGGAAGAAGCTATTGCCAATTACTTGGAATAAGGATAGAGTTTTGAGGAACCAATTCTTAAACAAGTTTTCAACCAATCCTCCAGTCTCCTTTTCAGAAGACACTAGTGCTACTAATTCCTGAATCTTTTATAGATTTCATGATTCAAATCATATTACTTCTTCCTCCTTCTAGCTTGAGATTCATATTTCTCAGATATATCAGGAAAATTATCATTTACCATCTGCTTTCCAACTTCCAAAACTTGTGCTGCCTTTTCTCTCTCTCCTGCTTTCTAGTTGCTTTATACCACTAAAAAAGATCCCTTTGTTTTTGTTTTTAGTGTGGTTGACTACATACTTTCAAATCAATAATTTTGGCCAGAGGTATCTTTTCTAGTGGTCTCTCACCAACAACAATCATATTTACCAAGCAGTATTTTTAATAAGCACAAATTGTGTTAGAGCTCTAATTAGAATGGAAATACAGAGTGCCTGGAATGAAGGATTAGATTTAAGAAAATAAAATTTATTACAGAGAGTTTCATCAAACATGTATGAGGAAAGTTGACCTCTTGTTGGAATTAATGTGCTTACAGAATTGGAAAAGTTGTGGCATTCTATTTTTAAGAATAGAGGCAAGCAGATTTAAAGTTTAAAAAATGTGGACTCATTAGTCTTAGATTGCCTATGAATATAATAGGAACAGTTGTCTCATCAAGAAATCTTGAACAGCACTGGGAACTGAGAAAAGAGTTAGAACTGCTTTGATTTTTTAGAGGAAAAACATTTGTTTTTGATTTAATGCACTGCCCTCTCTCCAAGCACTTTCAAGTATCTTTAAAGATACCTAGACACATGATGATCTAGTCTCCATGAAATTAACTATGTTTTAATGAATCCCCTATGAATCCATCTACTTGAAGTCATTGAAGCAAGTTGCCCCACAGCTTAAGCATGTTTCAGACTGGAGTCTATTACTTTTTTCTCAATAGACAGCATGATTTAAGAATATTGAGAAGTAAGCTAGACAACAGTTGATTTTCCATCTGCCTCTGATAATGTAAATACTGTTTTCCAAAACAATTCTCTAGAAAACTGATATCATAAGATGTTGGTTAGTACTGCACGATAAAGAAATCACTTTGGTCCTTTAAATTTTGTTTCTTTATGTATATAGGGAAAAAATGAATATATTTTTATAATTGTTTTTCTTATACCATGATCTGCCTTTTTGAAATGGAGCGCCATACACAAAAATTGCACAAATAACAAAACAAATCACTTGACTTATAAAATATGGCCTCAAGTCTCAGTTCTCAATGATATAACATTGGCCAAAATGGAGCCACTGACTATGGATTTATTTATTTTTTTTAGAGATTTATTTTTATTCAAAACTGGGGTTGAGGCCAGATGCACGGGAGGGTGAGAGGATTCACCAGTGACAGAGCTGGGAACCAAACAGGCAGACTGATGAAATACACTACTGAGGGGAGCAGCGGATGAGACAGGAGAGGTCTGCCTCGCCAAGTGGGATTCTCGCCAACTGGCCAGGATAGAACTTGCGCTGCAAAGGCTGAGGACAGCTTTGCAGTGCGGCGCTCAACAGTCTGTGCCACCAGGGAGGCCCAAATTATGGATTTATTATCTATGTTTACATACCTTGTAATTAAAATTTTGAAAAACATTGGTCATACTTTTAAAAATTTTTCTTCTTAATAAACTATATAGTAAATATTTAATCTTCCTCATTTGTTTCATGATTTTTATTGTTTGCTTTGTGGCAAATATGAGATTTTTTCCCCAAGCCTCTAGAAAGCATAAAATCAGGCTAGGAAGAGAAAAGACATAGTTTTAATTACGAAGAGATACATGATGTAGTGCTATAGTGCATTTGAGATAATCAAGTCGTAAGGGTTGAGAGAAGGAAGAAGTTGCGGTGGGTTGATGTAGTTGGGAAAGATATTGAGGAGGAAAGATGGTTTGAAATGTGGCTTGAAAGATGGAAAATATGTGTTGAGAGAATATCTTCCATGGGTCTCTCATGCTTTTATATGTCTTAATAGTGGGCCAAGAATGTAATACCATGACAGCTTTTAACCCAGGGCATTTCTCAGGGATGTATTTGCAGCCAGCAACCTTGATAGGTAAAATAATCTTCTTGGACAAAGCATAAGCTTGATTACTATTGCCTTTATAATGGTAGTTATGATGCTCTGTGTTCTCTCCAATAATGCACCCACCCTGTAAGTAGATATCTTGTAGGATTAGAGAGCAAAGGGAATCAGAGTAAACATGTTGCTCTTACTGTTTACTCTGCTGTAATTAATACAGTTTTGTCATTGGTCCAGAAATTTCATATCTTCTGACATCTTCCAAGACACAGCCTCTTCAGACACAGCCTCTCCTCACAGCCAGGTGGATCCCAGCTGACTGAGGAGATATCCACGGCGTGGCAGACCTCTCCTGTCTCGCCTGCTGCTCCCCTCATCAGTGTAATTCAGTCAGTCTGACTGTTCTGTTTCTGCTCTGGCTCTGGTGAATCCTCTCACCTGTACCCCAGCCCTTGTATGCATAAATAAAGAAATCTTTAAAAAAAATAAAGTGTTAGTAGGGCAAAACCAAATCCCAAAAAAGACACTGGGATAATAACAGAAAAGAGAATCAGTTCATAGAAAACTTGTGACTGAGACTTTCATGTTTAATTGCTATGGTAGAGAGGCTACAAAGCTTGATTAAATTAGAAATTATATATAGGATAATACTGAAAATTAAGGCTAGACAGGATGGAATGGGGAGCAGGTAGAGGTTAAGAACTTTGAGTGACAGTGCTATGGACTAATATTTGTGTCCCCTCCAAATTCTTAATGTTAAAACCTAATCCCAATGTGATGATATTCGGGAATGGGCCTTTGGGAAGTGTTTAGGTCATGAGGACAGAGCCCTCATAAATGGGAATAGTGCCTAGTAAAAAAGACTCCATGGAGATCTGTCACCCTTGCCACCTTCTGTAATTACAACGAAAAGACAATCATGTAGGAAGCAGGGCCTTGGCAGACATCACCCTGATGACTTGACCTTGGACTTCCCAG
This sequence comes from Talpa occidentalis, assembly GCF_014898055.3. Classification (NCBI taxonomy): domain Eukaryota; kingdom Metazoa; phylum Chordata; class Mammalia; order Eulipotyphla; family Talpidae; genus Talpa; species Talpa occidentalis. Next base: position 115,964,546 of record NW_023602073.1, on the reverse strand, counting down.
CCTCCAAAGTGGTAAGAAATAAATTTCTGCTGTTTATAAACCACCCAGTCTATGGGATTTTATCATTGCTTAGTTCCCCGATGGGACTAAGAGAGACAGGCAAGGGGAGTTAAGTTATACCTGGTATTTCAGCCAAGTACCATGATAAGCATGAGGTATATCGTTTTTTTTTTTAAAATTCACAAAAAGTGCCAAAAACTTGGGGGATAAAAATGAACCACAATCTAATATCCCCTGATATCCTCAAATTATCAAGCAACAAAATTTTTTCTACAGAAATTGTCATTCTCATTAAATTAATTGCATCCTTTCCATTAGCAAATTGCATAATGACTAACTTCAAAAGCTACCTTGAGTATCTCTACTTTTTCTATTTTCTTCACCATCAACCCAGTTCAAGTTTCACTCTTACCTATTTACACTGTCTTGGCCTCCTGGTTAGTCTCTCCATTGTGTCTTGGTTTTCTCTCTTCCCACATCATCCCTTCCCTACAGGAAAAGCAGATCAATCTTCCTAAAATGGTCATAGGATGAAAACCAATATCCCGTGCACGACAATTTGTCTCTTGCTCCGTTTCCAGTCACCGTCAAAGCTTCCCACTCACATACTGTCACACATACTCTCCCTAAAATGCTCTACTCTACAGAGATCAGCTACTCACAGACTTCCCCAACCTCTTTCCACCCTTATGTGAATCAGGTCACAATTTCTATTTCTTTATTTATTTGTACAGCATGGGTTTTATCTGACATCCCCACATGATGCTGTGTAATGACTACACAGGAATTCATAACAGTATCCTTTCTCTTTGGGGGTAAATTTGAAATTTACCATAAAAAACATCTTTAGGGCCTCCCCGATGGCGCAGCGGTTGAGCGCTGGGTTGCGAAGCTGCCTGCAGCCTCTGCGGCGCCGGTTCAATCCCCGGCTGCTCTTCGGCCACCATAGGAGGGTCCCGCATGGCGCGCAGACCTCTCCTGCCGCCCGCTGCTCCCCTCAGCAGTGTACTTCGGTCCTTCTGCCTGCTCTGCTCCCCACTCTGGCTCTGGTGAATTCTCTCACCCTCCAGCACTTCTGACTGTACCCAATGCTTGTATAAATTAATAAATAAATCTAAAATAAAAAAAAGATAAAAACCATAAAAGTTTTAAAAAAAAACTTTAACTTTTCCCTTGATCCTACAAACTAAAAATAATAGGCTTTGCCTGTAATTATCTTAAACTAGTTTTTCAATTTTAAAAAATTTTCATGATTAATTTTCCTATTTTTGATTAGCAACCACTCTGGAGCCACAAAATGCCAGGTAAAACTCTAAATTTTTATTTCAAATATAAAATTATGTTTCCACAGTTTGGAAGCCTTAAAAAAAAGCAGTCATCAACAAAACAGAATTTTTTTCAAATGAAACTCAAAAGAACTTTTTTCCCATTCATTCATAAAGTCATACAGTGTTGTCTTAAACTTGTGCCTCTTCTACATTAAAAGTAGAAGCCACATCGCCCATCTTTCTCGTGTTAACATATTTCTGCAACATGCTATAGTATGGCTCCTCTGAATTCAAAGTATAGAGTGGTGAAATAGTTTTCCAGTCTTGACCACTTGGAGTCTTGTGATGTGGACGTGAGCCCTCAAAGAAACATTTAACATTCTCATTTGCCAATTCAGTTGCATTCTTTCTGGATTCTTTTGTAAGGCTCTTCTTCTCCTCAATCACATAGATGTTCTTAAATTTCAACTGCCAAAAACTAACTGGAGATCTGCAATAGTGTATAGATGTACCAATCATTAGAATGAGGATAACCACAGCTATCAGGATCCAGCCAGCCACCTTAGGAAAACAAACAGAATAGCAGTTTAGTTATATCTATATCGATATCTATATAAAGTTTGTTAATCCCCAGCTAATTATGTCTTAATCCCTTAAGAAATAGGAGTGGCATGACCTCCAGAACCCCTTTCTTTGTACAGCTGATTGCTAGATGAATCAATTCTATTTCAAGTCATTGCAAAAACCCAGGGAGACCTGAAACTCCAAGTATGCAATTTTGGCAAATCCAGTGAAACAAGCATTGCGCTTCAAAATCCCACAAGCAGTGAGGGACAGTGGCTTTACATGCAGACCCACTTCACTGTAATAATTCTGCCTTCTGGATGACTCCTTGTATTCTCTCTAAAGGGTGGCTGTGAGAAGATTCAGGAGGCAAAGTGTAAGGCTGCTCACACCCCCCAACCCCCATGCTCTGCCCCTTGGAAGAGGTAATCTACAACACTTTTAAACTCACAGAAACCATCTAAGGGTCCTTAAGGCCAGTTAAAAAACAAAGAAGCCTTCCAGAGCAAAATTGTCAACAGCTAACTAGACCACTTGTTGCATCCCCTGCACCAGAAGCCCCTCATGCCTTCTTTACATACTCTCAAATGGCAGCAGAGGGGAAGGCTTTCTAAGAACGCCTTGCTCTGCTGTGACCCAGCGACCCGGAATAAAACTTCCTTTGCAAAAACACCCAGTGGTTCAGTCTTTGGCTTTCTGAGCCCCTAGCCACTATCCAGCTCAGGTCGATAAGAAAAGGACTTAACGGGCTCTCTGGCACAGCCTCACTACACAGGTACCTTTCCTCCTTTTCCTTCATTTTATTTAAATATTCTCCTTTCAACTCAGTAGAAGCAAGTAAGTGTCCGGGTTTGTCTTCAGAGTCTTATACCTGGAGAAAAGGCACCGATTCTGCCTCACAGGTCAGCCTAGCACCCCATCTCCTGAAGCCCGTCCCCTCCACTCCTCCTGCCCACTTCAGTGCCAGCTCCCCACCTGTGACTGGGCCTTGAGCACCTTCAGGAGGTCCTGCAGGTCCCAATCTTTGTTCCGCAGACAGTGTATCTTGGGCATCAACATGGAGCAGTTGGCTTCCAGACAGGGCAACTTGGGCATTAACGTGGAGCAGTTGTCTCTGCGGCCAAGGCACAAGCGCCTTGCTAAGGAGGGGATCCCGCTGGCGGAGCACTCGTAGAAAGTGCCCCCAAGCAGCCCCACAGCCACCCAGGTGAGAGGGGCAACCAAAGCGTTGGCACTGATCCACAGGAACTTCTTGCAGTTCTGGCACCCACAGGTGCACGACTGGCTGCGGTCCCACCTGCAGCAGCCGGTCATCAGGCGCCAGGTGCGTGTGTTCAGCACGTAGCCCAGGAGGAAAAGCGCCAGTGCAGGCACCAGCAGGAAGACCATGCCATAGGGCAGGTTCCAGGTGGGGTGGCAGGGGCACTGGAATATTGCAGTGGAGAAGATGCGCTCTCCGCCTGCGGTCAGCAGGCTCACCAAGCCATATTCCAGCTTGCTGCCATGCTTGAGCCATTTGGGAAACTTCTCCAGGATGTTCTTAGCCCAGGTTTTCATTTCAAGTCAAAACTGGGTGCTTTTGCCTCTTTGCTGCTTCAACAGTGGTTTGGGTGGACTGGAGTCTGGGACTTCCTGCTCTTAGCAAAAAAGCAACTTTGTGAAAGAGAAGAGGGCTTTACACGGTTTCAATTTTTTTTTTTTTTTTTTTTTTTTTTTGCAAGCAAAATCAGCTCTGGCAGACAATCAGAATCAAGCACATACTGTTGACTTCTCCACTAGCCACCCATTTTTAGAAGAATATACCACAGGTGACCTTGAGTTATAGGGCAGGGAGAGGGATAGCCAGAAGCCCAAACCTGCCTGCCCTAAAATAGGTTCTGCCATCCACTGCATTAAGACAAATGCATAGACCTTTAATGGAAAGGAACTTCTATACAATTAGTGTGCAACACAGAAAAGTCAAAGAAGGTAGTTTCCAAACCAAGCATCCAAAGTCACCTACCCCTTTGTGGGTAATTGTACCACTAAACAGGTTGAGTCCAAAGCAAGGCCTGAAAGCCATGCACAAGTCTAAAGCACCTTCTGGGAGGGACCCACAGAAAAGGGTCAGAAGCAGTCAGACAAGTCTGGGAGGAAAAGAGCAAAATCAAAATTAAGATAAAAGCTGCCAGTGTTAACCTCCCCATGGGTCTCTCACCCATGTATCTTTCACCCAATCTGTCCAATTTGTTACAAAGCAACCCCAGTATAAAATGGGTTGCCTGAATGTGGGTCCTCACCTGCATGCTTAAAGGGAGTTGACAGCTAAACTGCAAACACACACAAAAGATTGATAAAAGGTCTATTTATAAGGGAAGGGAAAATGGGGAAATGAATGACTCAGGGAGAAAAAGAGGGAGATAACTTCATAAATGCGTCCTACCCGTTCCATTGACCTGGAATCCCAATGATCTGCTGAGCTGGTGAAAAGCTGAACGTGCCTCGTGGCCAAGAGAGAGACCCCGGTCACATCAGCTGGTTCAGTACTCAAACAGAGAATGTAGTTGCTTAACTCCATCCTCAGATTCTCACAACCTTCCCTTTGGTAATCATGGGATTTGTAGTTCCCAGTGTCTTGATGGAGTGGGGTGGAGTCCACAAAGCAGTATGGAATTTGCTCAGGACAACCTTTCCCACTAACAAATCCAGGACCAAGAAGCAAGCACAGTTTTTTCACATGTCTCTCTGCTTCTTGTACCTTCTTCAGGCCACCTTCTAGCTCTCCATCCTGCTTCCCACTCAGTGTCCTCTCCAGCTTCTTCGCCTCCCTACTCAGCTCCACCCTCCTTTGGGTGGGGCAGGAAACCTGGAACCTCCCCTTTTCCTGGGGACCCCTCTGTTTTACTTGCACTCTGGATTTAGGAATTCTGACCTTGCTCCATTGATTCATTTGTGTCCACCAAACTGCAAACTGGGTCTTTCCTTACTGTTCCTGACCCAGTGCAACAATGCAATGGAAACAATGCTTTTCACTTGTGCAAGTTGGGAACAATTCTATTTCCTCTATTGAAGCCACCCTGCTTCCTAAGCCAAGTCCAGGAAGACCAAATATTTTTTTAAAAAACACTGAGCATTTATGGGAAATATTCAATGACAAACTTTGTTTTCCTTTCATAAGCAAAATCACATCTCAGTCCAGCTCAAATTCTCATGACTCAATGACCTGTTCTCTCCTTGTCCCCCACCTGGAGAGTACCACTAAACAAATTCACATTGATTTATCCTCTTCCTGATATCCCACAGACATTGGACTGAATATATCACATAGACTTCTGCCTTTTGCCTCTCAGGTATGCTATAACACTGTCAGTACCTGGAGGAGAGTTAAATTCTTACCCAGTGACTAATAAGTTATTTTGGGCTGGATGGGGGGAATACATGATCGTTCACTTGTTGAATGAATAAAAATTAACTGCAGCTACATCTGGTTAACATAAACTGAAACTGACTCTTTGGTCCCATGCACTTGAAAGAACAAAGACTTTGGCATCAGATGCATTGTGCCTGTGTGCATGTGTCTCTGTGTGTTTCACAAGATACTCCTCTAAGACTTGGGACAAAATTGCATGTTTGAGGCAAATCATTTCTGTGACTATCATTGCTGTGATCCTACATCTCCATAAAAAACCAAAACTTTCATTCCCTGTCCTTCAGGAGACTTTTCCTCTTACCAGTGGGTCCTTCTTCACCCCATCCCACTCCTCTATATCATTGTCTCCCCTCCACACTGTCCATATACCATCACAAACAAATCCCACTGTATCTACAAACTTTCTGCAGACTGCTTTATTCAAATCTCCTTTGACTGAAGCCTCCTGATAAGTTTTATTTAGTCTCCCTAGTTCTCAAAACAGGACGGAGGACTGGCATCTCCCCAACACTCATTCAAACCTTGCCTTTTCACCATCCTCTAACAGTTCATCCTCCACTAAGGCTCCAGCTATTCAGTATCACTTTCTCCCCCACTCTACTCCTGCCATTTGTGTTCATGCTCTTCATTTATTAAAACATTTGCATCTGGTGACTGCCTTCTCATCAGCCCCTGTTATTGATTTTAGTTAAGTATTTGGTTTTAAATATTAATTATAGATACTTTTACCTTGTTAATTGCCTCCCTCAATTAGAATAATTCATTTTTAATGTATTAATTAGTCTGTTTATTCATTCATTTAAATGTTTAATAAGCACTTAGAACATGCTAGGACCTGATATTGGATACTACAAGGAACCACATAGACGTCCCACTCTCACTGAGTTTAGAGTGTAGTGGAGAGGATACAGATAATGAGGCCAAAGCTCTGAAGCTTCTGTAGATAACTAAAATGGAATCATGTAGTAGAGAGTGTTCTGAAAAAGTCTCCATGAACAGATGACATTTAAGCCAAAATCTGAATGACAAAGACTCTGGGGTGCCAAGGAAGTTGGTCTTCTGTCACTGGAAAGAAAACTAGTGATGGGAGAATTGAGGGCGAGAAGGAAGATGGCAGGCATATCGTGAGCACAGAGCTGCTGGTGAAGGTCAGCTTTAGGGACTTTGTAGACCAGGCTATGTAGTTTACAATTCTAACCCTGAAGCTCGTTACAGACTGAGTTCTATCCTGATCTATTTTCCTATCAACTTATATCTCCAAACAGGACATCTTGGATTTGCTACCACGTGCTCCTCAGTCATGGCTCTCCCGGAAATGGATCATTATTCTCTACTTACTACCAGTTTTTCCACAACTGTGAGAGTTTGAGTTCTGCCTGCCAGCATGGATTTTCTCCTAGAACCTTCATTTGAGTCTAATACCTTGCCATCCACATCCATCATGTCTAGAGCCATTCTGGAGGTTGCCCAGTCCTTTTTACCCACTCTTTCTGAAAAGACATTGCTCAGAACTTTAGCCTTTAGTGGAAATAGAATAATGCACTAATGGTGTCAACAGAATTTGAGAATTTTCTCTGAGAACAGACTAGACAGCCTTTATACTTCAGGAAATCTTTATACTTTATACTTGTATAAAGTATACTTTATACTTGTCTGCCTGCTCTTTATACTTCAGGAAATCTATAATTTTACACCAATTTACTATTGTAGCTTTCAAGTAATAAGTTAGAGATCCTCGTGTTAAGCACATTGAAGAAAGAATGATTATGTGGTTTGTTTTATTTTAATACTGATTTCTGCTTACAATCATTTTCAGATTCAGATATGGGTCTCAGAAACAATAAACATTTCCTGAAAAAAAAAAAAAAACAAAAACAAATACAGGAAATATTCTTGAAGGAAATACATATTCACACACTGTGAAACTGAAAGTTCTCATGGTCATCTTCAAATGAAATATTTAGTTCTCTAATATTTTCTGTAAACTTCATGAGAATTCAAACTAATGGTATGACCCTGCTTGAAATACTGTTTCTAGATTCTAGCAAAATATCTACGCTAGCCCCAAGACCCACCCATGAGAGAAAAATCAAATTAAGATTCATATGTCTTTTAAATATCTACCATGTGTAAGACACAATTTTAGATAATAAAATTAACAAGTAAACTTAGAAAAAGACAGGTTAAAAATATATATGGGCATTATAGCCTAGTGCCCAGGTGCTCGGTAAATATCTGTGGCGATAATGAGTAAATCAATCCATGAATGAATGAATAAATGAGAATATAAATATGTGTGTGTGTGTGTGTGTGTGTGTGTGTGTATGCCTCCCTTATAGATGCATGTAACATACTCTTTAATCCAAAAATATTGTCAAGTATTTACTTCTGAGATGTGGGAGATCTGGTTGGAAATGCAGGGAGAGATCTGTTGTGTGTCTTTCCTTTGGATTTGATATTTTTTTAAGATTTATTTATTTATACAAGAACTGGGGTACAGTTAGAGGCGTGGGAGGGTGAGAGAATTCACCAGAGCCAGAGCGGAGAGCAGAGCAGGCAGACAAACTGAAGACACTGCTGAGGGGAGCAGCAGGTGAGGCAGGAGAGGTCTGCTGTGACATGTGGGTTTCTCCCTGGCTGGCTGGTTTAAAACATGCATATGCTACTTTTGAAGCTGAAAATACTAACACAAAATATTTTGACTTAATGGAGAGGCTCTAAGAAACTAGTCGGGAAACAGTTTTTTCACAATCTCTTCTTTTTCTTTCCTCCTTTACACATTGTTGTTATATCAAAGACTACTTCCTGAACCTGGAATGCTAATAACTCACTTTGTCTTGCCAGAAGTAATAAATCATAGTGAGAAACTACTGTGACTGAAGAATACAGAACAACTGAGTGTGAACCAAAGAGGAGAAAAAGCAGTAAACTAAGAAAAGGCAAGGTTGAAAGGTAGTGTGGGTGGTTTATCCATGCCTGGAGGCAAACAAAATGGAAAGATCCACCTGCCTGCTTTGGATAGACTGGCTGTGTTCTATCACATCTTCTGTGTGCCCACTTTTGAGGCACAGAAGCAAGGCGGAGGAGAAAGGTTGGTGGAGAAAAAAGGAAGTGGGTGGGTATCTGGCTAGGAGAGCCCCTGAAAAAGGATCACAGGGAATTCAGCTTCTGGCAATTTAGGGATCACCACCACTGCTTTTCAATGTATCCAGGCAGGTTTTTCTTCAATTTGGGCTTAAGTATTTCAGTCTTGCTTCATTAAAAAACATCCATTTTGGGGGGAAGTTCTAGAAAAGCAATAGGGATTTGGTGAGTTAAATCACTTTTTAAAAGAGATTGAGAAGCGCTCCTGACTATGAGCAGCAGGGAGTTAGGGACAAGGAAACAACTAGTTCCTGTTAGAATTTCAATTTATTCAAAGAACACTTCTTGGGGTCTGCGGTTATAAAGTTGCAAGAACAGTAAAAACAAGTAAAGGGAATGACTTTCAGTTTTATTCTTTTCCCATGCAAGGAGGAAGGAGTAGGGGCAGATATTTGGCAGTATGTTGGGAGGGAGTTTATATAGAAGGGAAATGGATTCTCCTCTACAAACACAGAGAAGTAATGACAATGGCTACTGGAGAACTGAGCTGGAAGGACATCACTGTCTTCTAGATGGAGTCCTAGTCTGCCTAGGAATCCCACCCTGACCTTGCTCCAGCTGAGTTCTCCATATCCTGATTCTTCAGAAAGTAACTCTTCCCTCCTTAAGGGCTTCTTGTCCATATGAGCATATATATATATGAAGGAAATACATATTCACACACTGTGAAACTGAAAGTTCTCATGGTCATCTTCAAATGAAATATTGAGTTCTCTAATATTGTCTGTAAATTTCATGAGAATTCAAACTAATGGTATGACCCTGCTTGTCCAGTGCATTTCCTAGTCCTTTTTGTTTATTTTACCAATAATCATGGAAGAAGCTTTGCCATGTCTTTAGCCTCTATTATCATGCTTTCCACTACTAGATTTCTAAGCTGATGGCTCATGTTTAAAGATTTATTTATTTATTTATAGCACTGGGTACAGTCAGAAGCACTGAGAGAATTAGTCACTGCTTCTGCGCGCCATGTGGGACCCTTCCGGTAGCTGCAGCTTTCAACCGCTGCGCCACCGGGGAGGCCCTGATGGCTCATGTTTTAAGAAGGAAATGAAGCTTTTTAAGGATCCTACTAAAATACAGAGAAATTGTTATTTCCTGTTGTTGCTGTCTACAGTTACAGTAAAAAGAAAAAAACCAAAAGGTCTGGAAGGACCTTGGTTAAAACTGTATTGGCAAAGTGAGAGGGAGGAAGAAGAAAACAATCTGTCAAAGGAAAGGTCAAAGTCAGCAAAGTCTCATTTTTCCAGAAACTTTACTATGAAAAATGGTGGACTAGGACCTCCCTGATGGCATAGGAAGTTGAGTGCCACACTGTGAAGCTGTCTGCAGCCTATGCAGCGTGGGTTCAATCCCAGGCAGCCGGTGAGAATCCCGCATGATGAAGCACACCTCTCCTGTCTCATCCGCTGCTCCCCTCAAGAGTGTGTTTCGTCAGTCTCCCTGTTCTGTTCACCGCTCTATCTCTGGTGAATCCTCTCACCCTTCCGCACATCTGGCCTATACCCCGGTTCTTGTAAAAATAAACAAATCTTTAAAAAAAAATGGTGGACCAGGTGGTAGCCAAACACTAGATATGAGTTGACCTACTCAATAATGAGGGATCTGTTTTACTTTTCAATTATTGGTGACAATCAGGAGAAGGATATAGCAACAGACAATCCAAAAGAGTAAAACAATGGAAATACTGTATTGTTCACATGGATCTTCCATGCTTTTAACCTACTACATTTTTTTAGACTTGCCCTACAATCAGTGGTAATGAAATCAAGAAAGGGAAAGGAGAAAGTTCTAGTCTTATGGGTTTCATGGGCTGAATCATAAAACTAAGTCAAAAATAGGATAAGGAAATATGTAGCTTTCATGGATAACAATTTATAAATATATAGAATGATAAATAGGATTAACTTCAAAGTAGCCTCCTTATTATTTGATTTCTGTTAAATATTAAGGAAGACAAGATCTTCTGGGGGGAGAGGAGGAAGTGAGGACAAAGTTAGCTTTTATATTTCAAAACTCAGTCTACATCCTTTCCATTGTTGGTGGGCATCACCAAGGCATGATGTTTGCACCTTGTATGAGTCAGTCAATTTGGCATAGAAAGATCTATGATTTCACATATCCAGACTGGTTAGTGAAGGAATTCTTAGTGGGAGAGAGGATTGACTCAGGTAAGAGTCAGTAAACACTAGTTGATTGACTACTAAATCGAGGCATTTCATTTATTTGCTTTTACTAGGTTCTTTTGCTTTTTTATCTTTTTGATCCAAAAGCCTCCAAGTAGATGAACAAATATTCTGTGGAGGGTCAGTTAGCAATATCGCGCTGCTCTCATGTGAACACATTTTAATGAATAGAGAATAAGCCCTAAGAGCACTTCAATATCTGGGAAATGCAAACGGCTTTAGAGAGGAAAAGTCTGGATAACAAACATTCCTACCTATTATTTCAATCTTTGTACATTTATAATTTATTTAGTTGATACTTGTAGCAAGCTCTCAAAGCCTTAAGTGATTGCTAGATGTTGTTAAGATGCATGATGATGTTATTTAGGTAATGACAGGATGATTTATAGCAAGTAACTTTGAACAGCATTAGTGAGGATCCATTTTTCCTTGGAAGTTCTGCTTGGCGAGGCACACAGTGTCATGTCTCTCCTTGAACTGGGAATCTGTGTTCTTGAGAGGAATGCAAAGTGAACAAAAATAGGTCCACATCTTTGTGCTTGCCCCAGGTTGGGACTGACCTGACTGTCCTTCTCTGCAGACTCACACCAAGTGCTGACCCCCAAACAGAGCATCTCTGGAGCACACATATAAAGCGCCCCTCATCCACAACAAGTTTTTTTCTGATTATTCCATCAGGATAGTCAACTGCTTTTAGGACAAATCAAACTTAAAAAAGATGCAGAAAAATTTTCAGATTTTTTTTTTGAAAATCTGAACAATGCTAACCTGTTTTCCTCTCATTTTCTTTTTTTCTGTTCTAGGTCCATTTGGCTGCCGAAGTTACATTCTTACAAGATAGACTAAAATGTGACAGTGTGACAGAAAGAAGAATAACATTTCTGAAAAAATTAGATGAGAAAAATACAGGTGGAAAAAGTGAAGAATAGCATGTTGGATGCCACAACTTGTTGAGGAATTAATACTCTCTAAACATACACAGCCACATTTTGAATTGCTAAGTTAAGCCTATAAACCTGTCAGAAATCCAGCAGGGCACTAGGGTTCAAAACTTTTTTTTTCCCTTTGCTTATAAATCACATTTGCAATCTCATATGTCCATGAGATTTCATGTGCTAATAATTCCTTGTAAGATAGCAAGAATGAATTCTACATGTTTCATAGTTCATCCGAAGATGCCTTTTTATTGGATTTATTTGTTCTGTTTCTAGTGGCTTCAGCTGATCCTGACTATGATCTTGGGCAAGATACATAATAGGCATATAATCTCTCTCTCTCTCTCTCTCTCTCTCACACACACACACACACACACACCCCTCATATGCAAAATAATAAGATTGGACATGATAAGTATCTAAAATTAAATCATTAATTTAAATGACAGAATTAACTACTGATATTTCATGCTTTGGGACTTTAGAAAACTCCTTTTCCCCATCTATCCACTTATCTCTTTAAAAGAATGTTGAGGTAGATATTAAGGACATACAGGGTCACTGAGGCAGCTGCAACATCAGTGGAAGGACTTTCAATCCGGTTCCAAGAAGATCAGAAGTAGAATCTGGAAGAAAATATTTGACAACAGAAGTGATATCATGAAACCATGTATCTTAAACTGATGCCTTCAGAAGAATATTTGTATAAAATCCATTTCAAAGCTTCTTTTTAAGATGTTTCTGTCTTCTGATCAGGTTTCTCTTTCTCTTTTACAACATATTCACCCCTCAGGAATCTGAAATATTCATGTCAAAGAGCCTTAACTCAACAGCTAACTTGCCCTCTTAAGAATGTACATATCTGGCTTCATCGCTGGTGGTGCAAGGGGGTAAGTCTCAGCACAATGAAGCTACCTGCAGCCACTGCAGCATGAGTAGATCTCCAGCCAGGATGCTGACCCACATGGCACAGAAGACCTGTACTGTCTTATCTGCAGCTCCCTTCAGCAGTGTATTTCAGTAGTTCCACCTGTTCTGTTCCCCACTCCATCTCTGGTGAATCCTCTTACCACAATACTCCTCCACCCCCCCCCCCACCCCACACACCTCTGGCCTACAACCCGGCTCTTGTATGCATAAATAAATTAATCTTTAAAAAAATGTTCATGTCCTGGAGTATCCTACAACCTGTCTTCTCTCCTTTCCCTTCCCACCAAGACACCAATCTCCCTTGGTCCAGTGCCTTGTTTTCCATCTACTGAAAACAACATACCTTGATACTCTCAGTGATGTTGAATGCTGGAACTGGTGACAGCTTCATGTGAGGTTTATTCTCCACCCCAATTTTCTCCGTTATTCTGGAGAGGGAAGCAACTTTCCTGTCATTGAATTTATACTATGAAAGACGACCTATATAACCCAGAGACTGACTTGTTTGTATTCAATAGGCATTCCTTCCTGAATGTGAGAGTCTAGAAAGAGCTATGCATAGAATTATGATATCCATAATTATAGATTATCTAACAGTCACATTACAAAAGGAAAAACAGGTGACATTAACTTTAATAATATATTTCATTTAGACTAATTATCCGAAATATATTTCAACATTTAGTTAGCATAAAAATTATTAAGATTCTTTTCTTAACTTTACCTTTGAACACTAATGTGTGCTTTATACTTTTCCCCAATACAATGTTAAATTTTCAATGATTACAGTGTAATATATGTAGTCCTATCAAAATAATAAAATGTGTCATGGTAAAATAATAAAATGTTTAAAGTTTTTAATGGCTTCAGTTTTTGATTCTAAATTAAAATTAATTTAAATTTTATTTCTTCAGCCACACCTTCCACATTATAAGAATTCAATAGTCATATGTGGCTAGTGGATACTCTAATATACAGCACTGTTCTGTAATTCCCAAAGTCAAAAATTTATTGGGTCTTCTTCATCCTGAACATGAAAAAATAATACAAAGGATCTAGGTTCACAGAAAAGGAAAGAGAAGATGGGATGAGAAGACAAAAAGTAAGGAAAATCAGTGGGAAAGAACCATCAACAATGAACAAAATGCTATCTTTCCACAAACTGAGAGGTGAAGCACAAAAACAAGGCTTAATGCAAAGGTTTCACAATAATCACCTGGAGGAGCTCATAGTGCAAATTCAGATTCACTCTCGGTGGTGGACGTGATCTATGTGAGGCTGCATTATACACAGCCTCCATCCTAACTAACCAAATGGGCAAAACTTCCCCTCCTTGTTTCTTCTACAATGACATTATAAGGGTCAGGTCAATACTCCTTGTGCAAATTTAGCCTTGAGAGCATGTATAAACAAACTTTGTTGCTCCTGAGTAATCTTCAAACTTTCTTTCCCTCTCAATTATTTTTTGTCTTAAAAGGTATTAAACCAAATGCTCTGGTCACTTTTATAGGTCCTGTATATATGGGGTATTCATATAGAAGAAATTAAAATTGTTTTTTTCTTCTATTAATCTTTTTTATCAGAGGAGTCAAAGGACCTTGAAGAAGATTAAAAAAGAAGATAAAAGTATTTCTACCCTATGATTTGGTAACCATGAAGGAATAGTCACTGCTGAGTCTATTAGTTAATACAACTTTGCAACATTGAAAAATTATACTATGAGGAAATGTATGTTTCTAGAAATAATGAAATATATTAATTAATTTAGCAATACAAAGAATATTGGTGTAAACAGTTCACAATTGCCTGAATTTTAGTTCTCTCACTGGAAAGCAAAGAACACAAGTAATTTTAAAAGTTGGAAAAGAGCTGAGAATACAAAGTGAAGCAGTAAGAACACATCTGGAAGGAATTGCTCTAAGTTCTTATTTTGTCAACTGGAGTCACAAGCCATTGCTAAATTATGATTAACATTTATTTAATTGAAACTATGTGCATTATCTAAATTTACCTATGTGAATGGATAAATGATATGGATTCCATTTTATTGATAATTTATTATAGATTTATCAATATATAAATGAAAGACTAATCCATAGAGTACAAAAGAGAGTACATACAGAACACATACTGAAATAAATGCATGTCGATTTATTAAACTTCTATTTCAGTTTCTTTTTTTAATATTTTATTTTATATAATTCTTACATCGTTTTTCATTTTTGCACAATGTGTGTGTTTTCATTTTGGTTATATTCCCCATACAATTTCACCCCCCTTATTTTGACCCTAATCCTTCTACCCCCCCGCCCCTCCCCCGTAGTGTGTCTCTGGTTTATAGTTGCTTGTTGATTTTGATTTTTTTCTTTATTATAATTAGTCTGTCCTGGACCCTTATTTAGGTTTTCTAAATTCCTGCTATGAGTGAGACTATCCGGTACTTTCCTTTTTCTTCCTGGCTTATTTCGCTGAGCATGATCCCTTCCAGCTCCATCCATGTTGCTGCGAATGGCATGAGTTTATGTTTTTTGATTGCTGAGTAATATTCCATTGTGTATATGTACCACATCTTCTTGATCCAATATCTATTTCTGGGCATTTGGGTTGTTTCCTTAGTTTAGCTATTGTAAATAGTGCTGCTATAAACATAGGGGTGCAGGTGCCCTTTTGAATTAATGTTTCTGTGTCCTTTAGGTAAATACCTAGGAGTGGAATTGCTGGATCATATGGAAGCTCTATCTTTAGTAGGTTGAGGAATCTCTACACAGCTCTCCACAGTGGTTGGACCAGTTTGCACTCCCACCAGCAGCGCAGGAGAGTTCCGTTTTCTCCACATCTTCACCAACATTTGTTGTTGCTATTTTTTTAAATATGTGCCATTCTCACTGGTATAAGTTGTATCTCATTGTAGTTTTAATTTGCATTTCCCTGATTACAAGTGATGTTGAACTTTTTTTCATATGCTTGTTGGCCAGTTGAATTTCCTCTTTGGAGAAGTTTCTTTTTAGCTCTTCTGCCCATTTTTTGACCAGATTATTTTCTTTGTTTTTTTGAGTCTCATCAGCTCTTTGTAGATTTTTGTGATCAGTCCTTTATCATTAGTGTTGGGTGCAAAAATATTCTTCCAGTCAGTAATGTTTCTCTTTGTTTTGGTTGTTGTCTCTTTTGCTGTGCAGAAGCTCTTTAATTTGATGTAGTCCCAGATGTTTGTCTTGGCCTTCACTATCACTGCTTTGGGCAATGAGTCTTTAAAGATGCTAATGAGGTGTAAGTCATGTAGTGTTTCACCTATATTTCCTTCTATATATTTTATGGTTTCAGGTCTTAAGTCTAGTTCTTTAATCCATTTTGAGTTGGTTTTTGTGCATGGTGTGAGGTAGTAATCAAGCTTCATTCTATGGCATGTAGTGACACAGTTTTCCCAGCACCATTTATTGAACAAACTTTCTTTGCTCCAGTGCATATTCTTTTCTCCTTTGTCAAAGATTAGTTGACTGTAAATCTGTGGGTTTATTTCTGGATTTTCTATTCAGTTCCATTGGTCCATGTGTCTGTTCTTGTTACAATACCATGCAGTTTTGATGATTATGGCTTTGTAGTATAGTTTGAATCTGGGCAAGTGATGCCTCCATTTCCTTCTTTTTTTTTTTTTCAGGTGAGCTTTGGCTAGTCAGGGTTTTTGGTGGCTCCATATGAATTTCATAAATATTTGTTCTATTTCTTTGAAGAATGTCATTGAAATTTTTATTGGAATAGCATTGAATCTGTAAATTGCTTTTGGTAGGATGGCCATTTTGATAATGTTAATTCTTCCAATCCATGAGCAGGAGATGTCTTTCCATTTCTTTGTGTCTTCTTCTATTTCTTTTAACAGAGTTTTATAGTTTTCTTTGTATAGGTCCTTTACCTCTTTTGTTAGGTTTATTCCCAAGTATTGATTTTTTGTTTCAATAATAAAAGTGATGGTTTTCTTGATTTCTTCTTCAGATTTATTGTTTGTGTATAGGCTACTGATTTTTGTGTGTTGATTTTGTATCCTGCCACTTCACTAAACTGATTGATTGTTGAATTAGTTTTTCTGTGGAGTTTTTGGGGTTGTCTATATATATTATCATATCATCTGTGAATAGTGATAGTTTGACTTCTTCCTTGCCTATTTGGATTCCTTGTATGTCTTTCTCTTGTCTTATTGCTCTGGCTAGGACTTCCAGTAGTATATTGAAAAGCAGTGGTAATAGTGGACATCCTTGTCTTGTTCCAGATCTTAATGGAAATGCTTTTAGCTTTTCACCATTAAGAATGATATTGGCTGTGGGCTCGTCATATATGGTCTTTATGATTTTGAGATATGTTCCTTGTATCCCAAGAATTTGAAGGGCCTTTAACATAAATGGGTGTTGTACTTTGTTGAAAGCTTTCTCTGCATCTATCGATATTATCATATGGTTTTTACATTTCTTTTTGTTAATGTGTTGTATTACATTGATTGATTTTTGGACGTTGAGCCATCCTTGTGTCCCTGGAATAAATCCTACTTGCTCATGGTGAATTATCTTATGAATACATTGTTGGATTCTGATAGCTAAAATTTTATTGAGGTTTTTTGCATCAGTGTTCATTAGAGAGTTTGGCCTATAGTTTTCTTTTTGTTGTTGTTGTTCTTGTTTGGTTTTGCTATTAGTTCCTGTGTTTATACATGCCTCTCAAGGCTAAATTTACACAACATGTATTAACCTGACCCTTATAATGTCATTGTAGAAAAAACAAGGGGTGGAAGTTTTGCCCATTTGGTTAGTTAGGATGGAGGCTGTGTGTAAGGCAGCCTCTGATAGCTCATGTATACCACTGGGCTATGTGCTGAACACACGCACCTGGCACCTGACGACTGGATGCTGAAATGGAAGAGACAGCCAGTTGTGCAACTGTGGGAAACAGTGCTGTAAGGAGTTCCTGTGAAATGCTGGCTTGTTTTTAGAATGTGTTTTATTTTCCCTTCCTTCTCAATTTTTTGAAAGAATGTGTGAAGGATAGGCACTAATTGGTTTCTGAATGTTTGGTAGAATTCATTTGTAAATCCATCTGGTCCTGAGCTTTGTTTTTGGGAAGGGTTTTGATTACCATTTCAATTTTACTACTTGTAATAGGTCTGTTTAGGTGTTCAATGTCTTTTTTATCTAGCCTTTTCTGTTGTGATTTCTCCTCTTTCATTTGTGATCCTATTTGTGTTTTCTCCCATTTTCCCTTTGTGTCCTGGCTAGGGGTTTGTCTATTTTATTTATTTTTTTGAAGAACCAACTTTTGGTTTCGTTGATCTTTTGGATTTTTTTCCAGTTTCCATTTCATTTATTTCTGCTTTGATTTTTATTATTTCTTTTCTTCTACTGGTTTCAGGGTTTTGTTGTTGTGCTTTTTCTAGTTCTTTGCACATTGATATTAGGTTGTTTCTTTGAGTTCTTTCTTTTTTCTTGATGTGAACCTGTATTGTTATATATTTTCCTCTTATTACTACTTTTGCTGCATCCCATACATTTAGGAAATTGGTGTCCTCCTTGTCATTCAACTCAAAGTACTTTTTAATTTCTTCTTTGATCTCCTCATTAGTCCAATAGTCTTCTAATAGAGTGGGTTTCAATTTCCATGAATTAGGAGAGTTCCTTTCCTTCCTTTTATGGTTTATTTCTAGTTTGATGCCTTCATCATCAGAGAAGATGGTTGGTATGATTTCAATCTTGGTGTATCTGTTGATGCTTGTCTTGTGTCCCAGTATGTGCTCAATCCTGGAGAATGATCCATGTGCACTTGAGAACAATATTACTCAGATTTTTTTTGGGTTTAGTGTTCTACAGATGTCTGTTAAGCCCATGAGATCTAGATCCTTATTTAGAGCTTTAGTGTCCTTACTTATTTTTTGTCACATTGATCTATTGATCTATTGATCTATTTTGTCACATTGATTCATTGTTGATAGTGGTGTGTTGAAGTCTCCTACTACATATGTGTTTTCTCTGATGTCTGTTTTAAGAGATGATGATAGTTGTCCGATATATTTTGGTGCTCCTTCATTTGGTGAGTATATGTTAATGAGTGTTATTTCTTCTTGAAGTGTTGTCCCCTTATCATAATGCAGTGACCATCGGGATCTCTTTTTTTTTTTTTAAAGAAAAAAAATTTTTTTAAAGATTTATTTATTTATACAAGCACTGGGTAGAGTCAGAAGCGCAGGAGGGTGAGAGAGTTCACCAGAGTAAGTGCAGAGAGCAGAACAGGCAGACTGATGAAGTACACTGCTGAGGGTAGCAGCGGGCGGCAGGAGAGGTCTGCGCACAATATGGGACCCACACCTGATGGCCGGGGATTGAATTGGCGATGCAGAGGCTGCGGGCAGTTTCGCAACCCAGTGTTCAACTGCTGCGCCACCAAGAGGGAGGCCCTCTGGGTCTCTTTTATCTTTTTGAGTTTGAAATCTGTTTTATCTGATATAAGTATGGCTGTTCCTGCCTTCTTTTTTGGTCCATTTGCTTGTAGGATTGTTTTACATCCTTTTACTTTCAGTCTATTTTTATTTTTTGTATTTAAGTGAGTTTCCTGGAGACAGCAAAAGGTTAGGTTTTGTTTCTTAATCCACCTGCGACTATGTGCCTTTTTATTGAAGAGTTTATTCCATTTACATTTAGAGTTAATATTGATATGTTAGGATCTGTATTTGCCATTTTGTTCGTCTTTTCTCTGGTTTTATTTATTTATTTATTTACTTTTTTTTTTGGGGGGGGGGTCTTGTTTCATTCTTATTCATCCCTCTGTTAGTTCTGGCTTTAAGACTCCTTATAGTATTTTTTGATGTGGGAGTTTAGTTGTAATAAAATCCTGCTGTTTCTGTTTGTCTGGGAAGGTCCTTATTCTTTTTTCATAGAGGAAGGAAAGTTTTGCAAGATAGAGTATTCTTGGTTGGCATTTGTTTTCATGGAGTCTGTTGACTATGTCTCTCCACTCTCTCCTTGCCCGTAGTGTTTCTTCAGAGAAGTCTGATGTCAACCTGATTGGTTTTCCTTTGTATGTTATCTGTTTCTTCCCTCTTGCCATCTTCATTATTTTTTCCTTGTCTTGAGTTCTTGGGAGCTTTCCTATTATGTGTCTTGTGTATTTTTCCTTTCATCATGGAAATTTGGTGTTTTTCTTGCTTCTTGTATGTCTATTTTCAGCTCCTTCTTCATGTTTGGGAAGTTCTGTTCAATTATTTCCTTGAATATTTCTCTGTTCTTATGTCTCTCTCCTCTCCTTCTGGATTCCTATAACTCTTATATGTCCTTTCCTCATGGAGTCATATAGTTCCTGAAGTCTTTCTTCATTCTTTTTCATTCGTATTTCTCTTTCCTTTTCTGTTTTGGTTCTTTTTATTTCGGTGTCTTTGAGAGTGCTTATTCGTTCTTCCATTTCATCTATTCTGATCACTGCTTTTCCCCCAAGTTCTTTAGCTCTTCCATTAATCCTTTGATCTCCTGCATTTCTTTCACTTCCCTCTTTAGGGACTCAATTTCATTCTTGTGATTATTTTTCCCTTAACGTAGTTTTTCTTAAGACTTCTGTCAGTTTTTTAATCATGGCAATTTTAAATTCTCTTTCTGGAAGGCTCAGAAGTTCTTCCAAGTCACTGTTGTTGCATTCTGGTGGGTGATTTTTATTTTGTGGTGTGTCTTCTCCCTGAGGACTTGCTTGGTTGCTTGTAGTTTTTCTTCTCCCTGCTTGTTTTCTAATTTGTCCTATGCATTGGGACACTGTGTTGCTGGTACTGGCCAGCATCTTTTTGGTATGCTCTTTCTGGGATGTCGGAAACTGGTAGTCCAATCATGTCAAATACTCTTATGCCAGAAGTCCTGTGGGGCAGTGGTACTATGAATATGTTAATGGTCACTGTCACAGAATATCTCCTCTTTCTGTATTTGTTTAATTCCAAAGGTGTGTCTTGAAGTCCCACAGACTGCCCTGGAGGTGGTGTGGCTAGACTGCTCGCTGGGCTGCAAATTGCTGGATTCCCCTCTGGGGTCCAACTCACACCCAGGCGGGATGTGGCTTGTGGGGGCCTTCTCTCACCTCTGGCTGTTGGGGCAGCCCTCTCCCAGATCCAAGCAGTTTTTGTTGAGGCAAAGGTCCCTATTCTAAAACGGGGAGTCAGAAGCTCACTTTTTTGCACCTGTGGTCTGCCCCGGCTATGGCTGCCTGCTCCCCATCTGGGCTCCGAATGCTGGCTGGAAGGGGCCTGGCTTGGTAGGGTGCGCTTCCCAGCTCACCTCTGGCTGGGGGGCCCTGCCCTCTCCCAATTTCAAGCAGTTTTTGTTGAGGCAAAACTCCCTATTCTAAAATGGCGAATGGGAAGCGCACTTTCCTGAGCCCGAGCTGTGTGTCCCAACTGTGGCTACTGCTCCCCTTCTGGGTTCTGACTGCTGGCCAGAAGGGGCCTGGCATGGGGGGGCTTCCCAGCTCACCTCTGGGTATGGGGGCAGCCCTCTCCCAGTATCCAGCAGTTTTTGTTGAGTTGAAGGTCCCTATTCTAAAAAGGCGAGTCAGAAGCGCTACTTCAGTTTCTCTTTGAAAGCGCTTTTCTTGGGCAGTCAGATTTGTTAGCTGTGGCTCTTCTGACATCCTGCTTGGAGAATATAGTCTGATTGTAGAATTTTGGAAGTCAGATTGGGTAAGAAGACTGGAGAAATGAAAATTCACTAATATACGTCAACTAATTCACCTTTGTTTAATATAGTGTGCCTGCCTTCAACTGTGCCTAATGTCCTTTCATTCGGAAAACTTTTTGGAAAATTACATTTTGAGTTTAAAACTCCAATTTAAAAATTTGTTTATTTATCTACGTACTGGGTAGGAAGAAACTATTGCCCAATTACTTGGAATAGGGACAGAGTTCTGAGATACCAATTCTTTAAAGATTTTATTTATTTATTTATACAGCACTGGGTACTCAGAGCGCGGGAGGGCGAGAGAATTCACCAGAGCCAGAGCGGGGAGCAGAACAGGCAGAAGGACCGAAGGATGAGGGGAGCAGCGGCGGCAGAGAGGTCTGCACGCATGTGGGATCCTCCGGTGGCAGCAGCCGGGGATCAAACGGCGCTGCAGAGGCTGCGGGCAGCCTCCAACCCAGTGCTCAACCTCTGCGCCACTGGGGAGGCCCGAGATACCAATTCTTAAACAAGCTTTCAACCAATCCTGTTTTGATCTCCACCTCCAGTCTCATTTCCAGAAGACACTAGTGCTTCTAATTCCTGAGTCTTTTATAGATTTCATGATCCTAATCATATTACTTATCTTTCTCCTTCTACCTTGAGATTCGTATTTCTCAGATATATCAGGAAAATTATCATTTACCATCTGATTTCCAACTTCCAAAACTTGTGCTGCCTTTCCTTCTCTCCTACGTTCTAGTTGCTTTATACCACTAAAAAAAGATCCCTTTATTTTTGTTTTTATTGTGGTTGAGTATACTTTCAAACCAATAATTTTAGCCAGACACTGGAATAATAACAGAAAAGAGAATAAGTTGATAGAAAACTTGTGACTGAACTTTCATGTTTAATTGGTATGGTAGAGAGGCTACAAAGCTTGATTAAATTAGAAGTTATATATTGGATAATACTGAAAATTAAGTCTAGATAGGATGGAATGGGGAGCAGATAGAAGTTAAGAACTTTGAGTGACAGTGCTATGGACTAATATTTGTGTCTCCTCCAACCGAATCCCAATGTGATGATATTTGGGGATGGGGCCTTTGTGAAGTATTTAGGTCACAAGGACAGAGCCCTCATAAATGGGAATAGTGCCTTGTAAAAGAGGCTCCAAGGGGATCTCAACCCCTGCCACCTTCTGTAATTATAATGAAAAGACAATCATCTAGGAAGCGGGGCCTTGGCAGACATCACCCTAATGACTTGACCTTGGACTTCCCAGCCACCAAAGTGGTGAGAAATAAATTTCTGCTCTTTATATACCACCCAGTCTATGGCATTTCATTATTACTTAGTTCTCTGTAGGGACTAAGAGAGACAGGCAAGGGGAGTTATACCTGGTAATTAAGCCAAGTACCATGATAAGCATGAGGTATATTGTTTTTTAAAAAATTTACAAATAGTGCCATAAACTTGGGGGATGAAAAGAATGACAATCTAATATCCCCTGATATCCTCAAATTATCAAGCAACAGAATTTTTTCTACAGAAATTGTCGTTCTCATTATATTAATTGCATCCTTTCCAGCAATAAATTGCATAAGGACTAACTTCAAAAGCTACCTTGAATATCTCTACTTTTTCCATTTTCATCACCATCAACTCAGTCCAAGTTTCACTCTCACCTATTACCACTGCCGTGGCCTCCTGGTTAGTCTCTTCATTGTGCCTTGGTTTTCTCTCTTCCCCCATCATCCCTTCCCCACAGGAAAAGCAGATCAATCTTTCTAAGATGGTCATAGGATGAAAACCAATATCCCGTGCATGACCATTTGTCTCTCGCTCCATTTCTAGTAACCTTTAAAGCTTCCTACTAAGTCACACATACTGTCCCTAGTACGCTCTACTCTACAGAGACCAGCTACTCAGAGTCTTCCCCAACCGCCTCCTACACTAATGTCAACAAGGTCACAATTTCTATTTCTATATTTATTTGTACATCATGGGTTTTATCTGACATCCCCACGTTATGCTGTGTGATGACTACATGGGAATTCATAATAGTATCCTTTCTCTTTGGGGGCATACTTGAAATTTACCATAATAAACATATTTAAATTTTCCCTTGATCCTACAAACTAAAAATAATAGGTTTTGCCTGTAATTATATCAAATTAATTTTCAATGTTTAAAAAATTTTCATGATTAATTTTCCTATTTTTGTTTAGTAACAACTTTGGAGCCACAAAATGCCAGGTAAAATTCTAAATTTTTATTTCAAATATAAACTTATGTTTCCATAATTTGGAAGCCTTAAAAAAAAAAAAAAGCATTCATCAACAAAACAGAATTTTTTTCAAATGAAGAAAAAAGAACTTTTTTCCCATTCATTCATAAGGTCATACAGTGTTGTCTTAAAATTTTGCCTCTCCAACATTAAAAGTAGAAGCCACTTCACCCTTCCTTCTCGTGTTAACATGTTTGTACAACCTGCTATAGAATGGTTCCTCTGAATTTAAAGTATAGAGTGGTGAAATATTCGCCCAGTCTTCAGCACTTGGGGTCTGGTGATGTGGACGTGAGCCCTTAAAGAAACATTTAACATTCTCATTTGCCAAATCAGCTGCATTCTCTCTGGCTTCTTTTGTAAGGCTCTTCTGCTCCTCAATCACATACTTGGTGCTAAATTTCAGCTGCATAAAACTAACTGGAGATCTGCAATAGGTAATAGATGTACCAATCATAAGAATGATGCAAACCACAGCTATCAGAATCCAGCCAGCCACCTTAGGAAAACAAAACAGAATAGCAGTTTAGTTACATCTATATCAATATAAAGTTTGAGTTAGTCCACAGTTAATTGTGTCTTAATCCCTTAAGAAAAAGGAGTGGCATGACCTCCAGAACCCCTTTCTTTGTACAGCTGCTTGCTGGATGAATCAATTCTATTCCAAGTCATTGCAAAACCCCAGGGAGACCTGGAACTCCAAATATGCAATTTTGGCAAATCCAGTGAAACAAGCATTGCAGTTCACAAGCATGGAGTGCAAACTGGTCCAACCATTATGGAAAGCTGTCCGGAGTTTCCTCAGCCTACTAAAAATGGAGGTATCATATGACCCGAAAATTCCACTACATGGGATCTACCCAAAGGACACAAAACATTGATTCAAAAGAACACCTGTACACCTATGTTTATTGCAGCACTATTTACAATAGGTAAAGCCTGGAAACAACCCAAATGCTCAAAATAGATGACTGGATCAAGAAGATGTGGTACATGTACACAATGGAATATTATTAGCAGTCAAAACAAACAAACTCATGTCATTCCCAGCAACATAGATGGAATTGGAAGGAATTATGCTCAGTGAAATAAGCCAGAAGGAAAAAGAAAAATATTAGATGGTTTCACTTATAACAGGAATACAGGGGAACCAAATAAGACATCAGTGTAAAAAAAATAACAACAGTACAAAACACAACAAAGCAAAAAGAGACAATTATAAATCAGACACATACTGCAGAGGATAGGAGGGAGAGGCCTCAGAGGGAGGGAGAGAGGAGCATAGGAGACTGTGATGATGCAGGTGCCTTGGGGAAGGAAATTCTATGGGGATTAAACATGAGGGGTTGTGGGGAAGCAAACATTGTCTAAAAAATAAATAAATAAACAAACAAACAAACAAATAATAAAAATCCCACAAGCAGTGAGGGATGGTGGCTTTACACGCAGACCCACTTTATTGTAATAATTCTGCCTTCTGGATGACTCCTTATATTCTCTCTAAAGGGTGGCTGTGAGATGATACAGGAGGCAAAGTGTAGGGCTGCTCACACCTCCCAACCCCCAAGCTCTGCCCCTTGGAAGAGGTAATCTACAACACTTTCAAGCTCACAGAAACCATTTAGGGGTCCTTAAGGCCAGTTAAAGAACAAAGAAGCCTTCCAGAGCGAAAATGTCAACAGCTAAATAGACCAGTTATATCCCCTGTACCAGAAACACCTTATGCCTACTTTACATACTCTCAAACTGCAGCAGAGGGGAAGGCTTTCTAAGAACGCCTTGCTCTGCTGAGCTCCCAGCTACCCGGAATAAAACTTTTGCAAAAACACCCAGTGGTTCAGTCTTTGGCTTTCTGAGCCGCTAGCCACTATCCAGCTCAGGTCGGTAAGAAAAGGACTTAACGGGCTCTCTGGCACAGCCTCACTACACAGGTACCTTTCCTCTGTTTCCTTCATTTTATTTAAATATTCCCCTTTCAACTCAGTAGAAGCAAGCTACTGTCCGAGTTTGTCTTCAGGTGTCTTATATCTGGAGAAAAGGCACGGATTCACCTCACCGGTCAGCCTCGCACCCCATCTCCTGAAGCCCGACCCCTCCACTCCTCTCGCCAGCTCAGTGCCAGCTCCCGACCTGAGATTGGGCCTGGAGCGCCTTCAGGAGTTCCTGCTGGTCCGGCTCTGGCTTCTGCAGACAGGGCAACTTTG
The DNA here is from genome assembly GCF_014898055.3 of Talpa occidentalis. Taxonomy (NCBI): domain Eukaryota; kingdom Metazoa; phylum Chordata; class Mammalia; order Eulipotyphla; family Talpidae; genus Talpa; species Talpa occidentalis. Next base: position 115,938,953 of record NW_023602073.1, on the reverse strand, counting down.
GCATCAAGATGGAGCAGTTTTCATTGCGGTGAAGGCACAAGTGCCTTGCTAAGGAGGGGATCCCGCTTGCAGAGCACTCGTAGAAAGTGCCCCAGAGCAGTCCCACAGCCACCCACGTAAGGGGGGCAACCAAGGCGGTGGCGCTGATCCACAGGAAATCCTTCCAGCTCTGACTCCCACAGGTGTACCTCTGGCTGCAGTCCTGCCTGCAGCAGCCGGTCGTCAGGCGCCAGGTGCTTGTGTTCAGCACGTAGCCCAGGAGGAAAAGCGCCAGTCCAGGCACCAAAAGGAAAACCATTCCATAGGGCAGGTTCCACTTTGGGTGGCAGGGGCACTGGAACACTGCCGTGGAGAAGATGCGCTCTCCGCCTGCGGTCAGCAGGCTCACCAAGCCATAGCCCAGCTTGCTGCCGTGCTTGAGCTGTAGGTCCAGCAATGTGGGAAACTTCTCCAGGATGGTCTCAACCAATGTTGCCATTTCAAGTCAGCCCTGGGTGCTTCTGCCTCTTTGCTGCTTCAGCAGTAGTTTGGATGGACTGGAGTCTGGGACTTCCTATTCTTAGCAAAAAAGCAATTTTCTAAAAGAGAAGAGGGCTTCACAATGTTTCGATTTCTTTTTTGCAAACAAATCAGCTCTGGCAGACAAACAGAATCAAGTACACACCCTTGGCTTTCCAAGTAGCCACCCATTCTTAGAAGAAGATAACACAGGAGTCCTTTGTAAGGTGGAGGCATACCCCACAGATGGGGTATGGGGGGCGAACTTGAAACTGCTGCCACCTGCATCCCGGGAGATGGCTCTGACGGTTTGCAGGGGCCCTGATAAGCAGCACTGAAAGAACAATCAGTTCTGAGAGAAAAAAACTTCTTTGAAAAGCAACTTCAACTCCATATTTTCCACCTCCCTCCAAGGCCAGACCCCACCCTATAAAAGCTTCCTCTTATCCCCCAATGGGTGAAACTTGTCCAACCCCCATGGGGGTGGAAAACCTCACCGAGGAGCCCAATAAATTTCTTGCCTGTGAGAAACTTAGCCTGGCTTTCCTTTTCTTTACCACACCAATCCTTTCATATTAGTGCCGAAACCCGGGAAGCCTGTGTCCCCTGGCGCCAGGGCCGCCTTCCCGTCTCTGGAGCCTCACCTCTCCATTGCAGATGACTCACATCCACCAGCAGCCTTGATTCCCACAACAATCACAATATCAAACCCTTCATGTGCCATCTCCTGATTCGCCTGATTTTCCTGATTTTGACCCCTTATTAAAAAAAAAAAGGAAAATGTGGGAGCTTGTATTATTGTGTGCCTCAACTATTCTGTGTCTTTGCCTTGATTATCCTTTGCTTTGACTGTTCTGTTCCTCTCAGTGTGCAGAAACAGGGAAAGTTAATAGGGAACCTCTCAGGCAAAAGTCCTGGTGTGAGGATTTATACATGCTGAAAACAGCATGTGCAGAAACAGCAATAGGTGTCATGGCTAGAGAAGCATAACACTGACACTTTTCTTGGCTTTCTCCTATTTCTCAGTCATGGCTGGTGCAGCTGGTTACGCATCCCCCTCACACTTGTGCATTCCCCATTTGCCTGCTGGCTTCTTTGATTTTTTTATTTTTAATGCCACTCACTATTCTCTGTGCGCATCTCATCAATGCCCACTCCTAGCAGCAGTTCCCACAAATGCGACCCGTCTATGCCAGGAAACAACTGAGCATCAGGTGGGACACAGCTCCCCCTTGGCCTGGCTGAGAAGCCCTCTGGCTACATGGGTATGCCCACTGGTGGGACCACCAATTCTAATTTTGTTATTTTTTTCTCCTTGCCACTTGTATGCTCCGGTTCATGCAACACTGCATTCGAGAGATGACCCACACTGCCTTCAATCACTGCTACACCCCTACTCATGCCTCCCTACCAGCAAACCTGGCCATTGTCCTTACTTCTTGACATCGCCTCCCCACACTGACCCACTTCAGCAGAAAGTAGCCAGAAAGAATACTCGCCCTTTATCCTGCGAATACTTGTGGTCAGAATGTAAGGTTAAGGCCAGGGCAGAGATGTGGTAGGGGGAAGAACTTGAAATTGCTGCCACCTGCATCCTGTTCCAGCTCTGATTGTTTGTGCAGGCCCTGATAAGCAGCATTGAAAGAACAACCAGTTCCAGGAGAAAAAAACTTCTTTGAAAAGCAACTTCCACTCCACATTCTCCACCTCCCTCCAAGGTCAGACCCTGCCCTATAAAAGACTTCCAGGGGTCGGCGAACTTCGCCCGGGAACACAATAAATTTATTGCCTGTGAGAAACTTAGCCTAGCTTTCCTTTTCTTTACCATGCCAATCTTTTCAAACTTGAGTTACAGGGCAGGGAGAGGGGCACCCCAGAGCCCCCAAACTTGTCTGCCCTAAAATAGGTTCTGCCATCTGCTGCATCAAGACAAAACATATAGACCTTTAATGGAAAGGAGTTTTAATACCATTAGTGTGCATCACAAAAAAAGACAATATAATTTCCAAATCAAGCAACCAAAGTCACCCATCCCCTGTGGGTAAACATCCCCCCAAATAGGTTTGGTCCAAAGCAAGGCCTGAAAGCTGTGCGCAGGTCTAAAGCACCTTCTGGAATAGACCCATAGAAAAGGGTCAGAAGCAGTCAGACAAGACTAGGAGGAAGATAACAAAATCAAAATTAAGATAAAAGCTTCCAGTTTTGACCTCCCCACAGGTCTCTCACCGAAACCTCTTTCACCCAATCCAGGACCAAGCAAGCAAGCAGTTTTTCCACATGTTTTTCTGCTCCTTGTGCCTTCTTCAGACCATCTTCTGGCTCTCCATCCTGCTTCCCATTCAGTCTCCTGTCCAGCATCTTCTCCTCCCTACTCAGTTCCACCCTCCTTCGGGTCAGGCAGGGAACCTGGAACCTCCCCTTTTTCCTGGGGACCCCTCTGTTAAACTTGTGCTCTGGATTTAGAAATTCTGACCTTGCTCCATTGTTTCATTTGTGTCCACCAAACTGAAAACTGAGGTCTTTCCTACTGTTCCTGACCCAGTGCAACAATCTAATAGAAACAATGCTTTTTACATGTGCAAGTTGGGAACAATTCCAGTTTCCTCTTTTGCAGCCACCCTGCTTCCTAAGCCAAGTCCAGGAAGACCAAATTTTTTTTTTTTAAAAACTGAGCATTTATGGAAAATATTCAATGACAAACTTCATTTCTCCTTCATAAGCTAAATAGCATCACAGTCCAGCTCAAATTCTTATGCCTCAATGACCTGTTCTCTCCTTGTCCCCCACCTGGAGAGTACCACAAAACTAATTTACACTGATTTATACTCTTCCTGATATCCCACAGACATTGGGCATAATATATCACATAGACTTCTGCCTTTTGCCTCTCAGGTATGTTATAACACTGTCAGTACCTGGAGGAGAGTTTAATCCTTACCCAGTGACTAATAAATTATTTAGTGGGGGGAATACATGATCGTTCACTTGTTGAATGAATAAAAATTAACTGCAGCTACAACTGGCTAACGTAAACTGAAACTCACTCTGTGGTTCCCTGCGCTTGAAAGAATAAAGGCTTTGGCGTCCAGTGCTTTGTGCCTGTGTGCATGTGTCTCTGTGTGTTTCACAAGATACTCCTCTAAGACTTGGGACAAAATTCCATGTTTGAGGCAAATCATTTCTATGACGATTATTGCTGTGACCCTACATCTCCAAAAACAAAAAAACCCAAATTTTCCTTCCCTGTGCTTCAGGAGACTTTTCCTCTTACCGGTGGGTCCTTCTTTACCCTATCCACTCCTCTATATCATTGCCTCCCCTCCATACTGTCCATATACCACCACAAACAAATCCCACTGTATCTACAAATTTTGTGCAGGCACCTGTATTCAAATCTCCTTTAACTGAAGCCTCCTGATAAGTTTTATTTAGTCTCCCTAGTTCTCAAAACAGGAGGGAGGACTGGCATTTCCCCAACACTCATTCAAACCTTGCTTTTTCACCATCCTCTAACAGTTCATCCTCCTGTAAGGCTCAAGCTATTGACCATCACTTCCTCCTCCACTGCACTCCTGCCATTTGTGTTCATGCTCTTCATTTATTAAAACATTTGCTTTTGGTGACTGCCATCTCATCAGCACCTGTTATTGATTTTAGTTAAGGATTTGGTTTCAAATATTTTTTTTTTTCTTTTTTTTTTTTTTAAATATTAAATTTTATTTTTATATTCCCCCATACAATTGCAAACGCCCCATTCTGACCCCAATCCTTCCCTCCCGCCGCCCCCACCCCCAAAAAGTGTCTCTGGTTCATAGTTTTTTTGTTGATTTTGATTTTCACTTTCTTATATTCATTTTCCTGGTCCCTTATTTAAGTTTCTAGATTCCTGCTATGAGTGAGACCATCCGGTATTTTTCTTTTCTTTTGGCTTATTTCGCTAAGCATGTCCCTTCAGTGCCATCCATGTTGCTGCAAAATTGCATGTGTTTATCTTTTTTGAATGCTGAGTAATATTCCATGGTATATATGTACCACATCTTCTTGATCCAGTCATCTTTTTTGGGCATTTGGGTTGTTTCCAAAGCTTAGCTATTGTAAACAGGCTGCTATAAACATAGAGTGCAGGTGCTCTTTGGAATTGTGTTCTGTGTCCTTTGGGTAAATACCTAGGAGTGGAATTGCTGGATCATATGGAAGCCTCTATGTTTAGTAGGTCCAGAAATCTCCACACAGCTCTCCATAGTGGTTGGACCATTTGCACTCCCACCAACAGTGCACAAGAGTTCCTTTTTCTCCACATCCTCGCCAACATTTGTTGTTGCTAGTTTTTTTTAATATGTGCCATTCTCACTGGTGTGAGATGGTATTCATGGTAGTTTTGATTTGCATTTCCCTGATTACAAGTGATGTGAACATTTTTTCATATGTCTGTTGGCCATTTGCATTTCCTCTTCAGAGAAGTTTCTTTTTAGCTCTTCTGCCCATTTTTTGACTGGATTATTTTCTTTGTTGTTGCTGAGTCTCATCAGCTCTTTGCAGATTTT